>NC_056735.1:436191273-436206273 GCF_019279795.1 Protopterus annectens
TCAAAGAGGGCAAGAAAAGAAAACTTTGAGGCTGCCTATCTAATTATCTAGGCTTACATTATAAGTGACAGAGCTGCTACTCTGCTTGGCATGTAAAGATAGTTTTTCCAGAGCTAAGGGTGGGATATAAATCCAACACATCAGTATGCCTTATTTATCTGTTGATAAAAGTTTAGTGCCTTTAATCAAGTATTTGAGGTACCATTAGTTCTTTAAATGAACAGAAGGTCAAATAGGGTTGGATTTATCATAGCTAGAAAGGCTATAAACAGACCTCCATGGAGGAGTCTGAAGGAGACTGACCACAGGGAAAGGGTTGTCAGTATCTCTTCTTAACAAAGATTTTTGAGGCTGCTGATCTTTTTAGTTATGGGTGTCTAAGGTCTCTCAAGTTGTATGATATGTTTACATACATACATGTCAAAAGGTGCAATATATTCAATAATGGGTATGTTAAGGTAAGAGTAAAGGGGGATTAAGATTCATTTGGATCTAGTGTAGATGTCTTTGGTAATGAGATGAGCCAGATGAAATTCTTTGTGAACTGCTGTGGAGAGATGATAATCACATGATGAAGAATTATCAGCAAGAGTGCCTAGAATTCCCTTACAGCAGTGCCTGATTGGAGGGGAAAGCATCACCCATATGGTAAGTGAAACTGCTTTGTTTACCAAAATGAACTATGCTACATTTTTTACATTTAACTTGAGACCATTATCCTTGCACAAATGAATATGTTGAAGCAACTGTGAGGCAGTTGAAGGTCAAATAACAGCACATCATTTACATTTGTCTGTAAACTTGGTAGTGTTGGCCTGAAAGTCTGACAATAGATGCAAATTAGGAAAGGTCCCAAAAAGAACTCCATGGTACACTAGTAGTAACCTTTTTGCTTTCAGTAGATGCACCTCTGACTATAACCACATGGGTTCTGTTAGACAGCCAGTTAGCTATTCACTCCTCAATATAAGAATTTATATTCATATTTGCAAGTCTGCCAATAATGCCTGAAATGAGAATACTGTCAAGGTCCTTACCCGGGTCTGGATATGCTGTATGAACTGCATACAACTCCTTTGTTACTTTTTCAAGGAAATTAATGATGTTGAACCTTCCTCTGAAATAGCTGGATTGATTAGGGTTCTGCGTTAAGAGATTTTTAATATCCAGAATAATGAGGACTGAGATAATATCCTCCATAATTTCACATATGAGGCTAGAGAGACTATTGAGTCTATAGCTACCAGGGTTCATGGTTGGGCTTCCTTTTTTGTAATCACATTGCAATGTCTGCTTTCTAAGCTTCAGGACTATAACCAGTGGAGAGGCTTAGATTAAAGAGGCTAAGTAGGATTTCAGAAAGGCCATATTTGGCACTAATTATCAGGCAACCTGGTATGCTATTAGGGCCCATGGATGAAGTATTCTTAATTTTTGAGAGGGTTGAGAGAACTTGTCCCATAGTAGTTATAGAGCTTGGCTGGGATTGTGCAACTTGTGGAATTGCTATAGCTATGGGTGCAGTAATATTTGCACTAATTTCTTAGCTAAGATATTAGCTATTTTCATTGTGTCAAGTGTGTAGCATTTTTGTAGACTAACCCCAAACCTAATTGGGTGTTACTTCTAACTTCCTGACACAGTTAAGGAACAATTATAGTTATGTTTGGTTTTGCTGACTATTTTAAGTTCATACTCATCCTTGAGGTTTCTGCTGGCTGCCACATTTTTCTTACACGTGCTCTTAAAGTAGGTAGAATGAGACTTCTTATAGGCATTAAGCATTTTCTTTCTCTTGATATAAAATTTATTTATATGGGTATTCTGCCACAGGGGGTTGTCTTTTTAAATTTATCATTATATTTGGGTCAGCTAGGGACTGCTTAGCAATACAGCTATTTAAACTGAAGTAGAAGTGAGAGGCAAAAGTAATAGCTTTATCAGTGTGATCCATTGTAGGAGGATCACTGCAGAATTTATTTAGATCATCAAATAACTGCAGAAGGTTTGATTTTGAGAAGTCCCTAACCACATAGTTATTTACAGGGGACATATCACAAGCTTTAACAGGAAAATGTCACACAATTAAAGTCTTATTCAACAAGACATGAGCTTTCCCCACTGCATTGTCAGAGTTGGTATATGCAATTAGCAAGTCATGTGGGGGTGGAAGGGGGGGGGTCCCTTCTGCAAAAGACAAGATCTGTTCTTTTCTTTTCTTTTTTTAATTGGCTGCTGCTTGACAATTCATGCTCAACAGGCTGTTTATATATATATATATATATATATATATATATATATATATATATATATATATATATATATATATATATATATGTATATTACACTTATTGAATGAACACAATGCCAGTACGTGTTTAGTTGACACTATTTGGTCGACATGCATAGATGGCCAAAAGATATGAGAAGATGACACTTCTTGGGGAGTGGAATATTCCTTTTTCCAAAAAAATTTGCAACCTAGGAGTTAATCTATATAATTAGCTAGGGGTGTGGGGGTATAACAAGGCTTGCTCACCTGCTAAAGCACTTGCTGTTGGTTTAGCTAATGCTAGCTATTCCCTAAAGTATGCACTGAATACATCAATATTTGTTCATTTATCAGTTTGATGTCAGTCTCCTGGGTGTCAGCATTATGTCCACTTGATCTAGTGTCATACACTAATCTAATGTGAATTAGGTTGACAAGAAAAGTTGACAGGCTTGAATGAAGAAAGTTGATGGAAACTTAGCACATGTTGAATGAGCAAATACAAAAAGAGCAAACTTTTTAGATCAAATCAAAAAAGATTAAAAAAAAAAAGAAAAAAAGAAGGCTAGATAATATTATATATATCAAATCCAAGACTGCACAGTTTCTCTGTAAGAGCAAATTTCCAAATCCTGTTTTACCACGATCTCACGCACAAGTCAACGAATGGCAGAAAAAAAAAAGCCTGTAAGCGCATTCATGCATACGGACTAGAAACATATTTAACTATCTGTCTATGTCTGTATTGATAGACAGATAGATATTGATATAGACATGTACACACACACACACACACACACACACACATAAGAAATCCTGCAATAATCTTACAGTCAAAAAGTAGAATATCATGCCAAAAGTGCATGAAGTAAACACATCACTAAATAATAAATTAAAAGTTCTCTGTAGTTGGTTTGGAAGAAGAAAAGAACCAGCAATTCATGTCAACAGAGTTGGTGAACATCAACAGTCAAACTGAAGCTGGGCCTGAATCCAGTGGGGATTTGAGAAGGCAGAATTGCAAAAAGAGAAGACCAGAACTGATGTTAAAATGAACAAAGAACCAGAAAATATATTCCACAGGTTATTATGTAAGGGAATCTGACACAGCTGCATTTGTATGCCAAATATGTCCAGTAAAAAATGTTCAAACAGTCTAAATAACACTGGGTACACAGCAATGTAGAAGAACATTCATTTGGGGAGAATGTGAAAAAAGCTTTAAAAATAAGGAGCATTAAAAAAATAGTCTTTTATTCTACAAGTGAAATTGCAACTCCTTTACTGACTTCAGATGCACAATATATTCTTGCTGATGTCATTTTTTTGTATTTCACTCAGGTCCTCCCTTTTTACTATTATACATGTCATAGCAGGTTCCATTTTTTTCTGGATCTGCACAGACATATCATCCAGTTGGCTGTTACAGCACTGATCTGTTCAGTTAGTTAGGATATATTACCGAAAGGCATCATTTTATTGCAAGTAAGGTGGATTGGTTTCTTTCAAACAATGCCGGAATTATTTTGTTATGTACAATGAATCATTAAATTTCCTTAACAGTGGTAGAGTCAAAATTGGATGCATAACAGCAACTGTATGGAACACTGCAAGACTACCAGCATTATTCAGGGAATAATGAGAGGAACTGTACCTAAAACTGGATTAAATAAACTAGAAAGTGTGACTGGCAACATTTACCTGGAAATATAAAATAAAAGAAAGAGCTTTCCTGTCAAATTATTCTCTCCATTTTGTTATCTTAGAATTATTTATAAATGAGTTATTTCTAAACAAATACACAAGAAGTGACTTTTTAAACTTTCATCAGGTTTTGTACTCACAGCAAGAACTTGCCTTCAAAATGGACAGTTTTTGTCAAGATTAGACAAACTTCAAGAAAGCAGTTTAATATAAACTAAAATGTTAAGGACTAAACTAAAACATAATTTATTTAAAACCTTGAATTAGTAGATGAAAGGATGAATGAGCAAGAAATACAAGCAGAATTTATATTTAAACAAAGTAACTGGCCACTGGATGAAGTAGGGGGCCTGGTAAACAGAGAAAGGTTTAATATGAGAATTTTCAGAGAGCCAGAAAGGTCATACGGTAAAGACATAATTGTCTTTTTAACAACCTGGATACTTCACTTATTAAAGTTTCAAGAAGGTTTCTCATATGAAATAGAAAGGGCACTCAGGACAATGTGCAAACCTACCCTTTAAATCTGAGTGCATCATCAAGATCTGTCATTCTTAATGAGAATAAGGATATGATACTGAAAGCAGCATGCAAAGTCTACCCGGGAAGATAAGATAATGACTATGCATCTAAAAATTAGCAAAGTGAAGGGGAATTCTGGCCAGTAGTAAAAACCTTAAAGCAATATAATACTAATGCACATTTATTGTACCTGACCAGATTGAAAATGTTTCATAACAAAGGAGAAAAAATTCTTCAGTATAATTCTGGAAACATTTTTTTTTTTTTATCACAAAACAGCTTAGCAACCTTTCAAGAAGATCAACCATCAATTTGAAAAGGTCTCCAGAAAAAAATAAAGACAACGACACAATAAACAAGGAACAGAACATAAACCTTTCCCACAACAGTTCAATGTGAGATAGGAAATAATACTTGGGAGTATTCTATAAAGCCTACATGATAATTCTGACAGTGTGTGCATCGCAGCACAATGTGCACATGGCTGCAACAACTTTTAGATTCAGTAAACTCTGTGTACTGATGCACACTCACTTGCAAACATGGGAACTCTCATGGCATGCAAATTACAGCATAAATAGCTGAATTTTAAGGTAAGGATGCAAATTAACATGATGGAGTAATTCAACAACCTCTCTAGCTACTGTGTACACTCCATGTTCGTGTTGGCTGTGTATTCAAAAACTTTCTAAATGCAGCCACGGAAAGGAGTCTACACAGAAAGAAGACCAATAAACAAACTGTTCCATTTGTGCAGAACTGACCTTAATATGTAACACTACACATATTATGACCTAATTACACCTTTTGGCTGCTAGAAAATCAGAGTAACAAATATAAAAATGCCTTTTAAGTGCCATGACATAAATGCATCTTCACTCCCCTACCCCCAAATGAAGAATATACTTGTAGCAATGTTGGCTGCTAAAATGTTTAACTATCATGAAACAAACTATTATATTGTAATGCAAGTATATGCAGAATGTAACTGATGGATTACAGTCTCAGTTTTTTAAAACATGTATTTGTCTGTGCAAATGTATAGGCAAAGTAATACCCTCCCTTGTATTTACAACACTGGGGTCCCCTGCAGTTTCCTTGCCTATATGGTTACTAACTGCGTAAATTTGGGCTGTCAGCAAGGTGAAGATGCAAATGAGATCAAAACTCATTAGAATTGTTGAATCTCAAAAAAAAGTAACCATGTAGGGATGTTAAGTTCATGTAGGTGCTTCCACAATGTTTGTTTCCACTGGATGGTAACAGCGAAATATGACATCATGGGTGTGTGTCAGGTTACACTTGCAGAGGTAAACATGTAGGGCTGCGAAGGGTGAAAGTGCATGCAAGCAGTGCACAATCCCAAAGTTCTGTTTCATCCTCATTATTTGGTTGTTAAAATGTGTGTTCTCTGTCCAGTTTAATTATTTTTTTCTTTGCCACTGTTTGCTCAATATGGCACTTAACACAACCATGAGAAACAGAGGAGTTGTGTACTGGTAATTGTTGTTTGACTAATTTTATATCATTGCTGGCTGACTTCAGAGTTGCGCACTGTTATTTTTGCTTCACTGTATAGTTTTTCAGATCTCTGCTGAAGGTGTTGGTTTTCCCATACCCACTCTCCCTATTCCTGTGTTGTTGTTTAAATTTGGAGGTTTTTGCAGTTGCCCACACTCACTGTAGATTTGATCTGGGACACTCCCCCCAGTCCCATCTCTTTACCTCATTCTACCTAATAAACTCCTTCTGCATTGTTTTTAGTCATTTTTAATTTAATTGCATTTTTAAACTGTTTGGTCTAACATTGCTACATACTCAAGTGTGGTAGCTTGCACTGCATTTGAATTGTTTTGACTGCTGGTTTAGCTACTTTTCTGTATATATTAAAAAAAATCCTTTCCTGTAACTAGTGTAGTCCAGATTCAGATTTGCTGTATCCAGGACTGTATGTAAGCTTCTGAGCCCCCCCCCCCAAGCTTTCTGTGTTGGAGGGAAGCCTTCTAGCTTATCTGTGGGAGTGGTAAGCACTAGATAACTTATCTACCACATAAGGAGTGGTTCTGACGCAGAAATTGTAGTTATTGGCCGTTTGGGCAGTTTTTCCATCTCTCCCAACTTTCTGATTAAAAAGCCCCATTTACACTTGTTTCCCCCCTTTCCTGTAACTAGTTTAGTCCAGATACAGATTCTTACTTTTAGCACTTGAATTTGCTTATTCATGATCGGCACTTGTTCAGAACTTGTAAGCACTAAATAACCTACTAATTACTACAGCGCTCAACCTTCCTCATTACCTAGAGGAAAACAGTTTTGGTACTTACTTTCCTCACTTGCTTAGAGGAAAAACAGCTCTTGTACTCACTTTTCTCATGTATCTAGAGGAAATTTTTTTTTTATTCAAGCATGTCCAAGGGTCAGCTCCCAGTGTTCTCTCCTGTCTATCTGATAAATCTGCGCATCTTGGGGCAATGTAGAACTTGCCTCATGTACATAGACAACCCTCTCCTCCTACCACCCAACACTACAACCTGTGAGAGATGCACTTATCTAGCCAAACTGGAGGTAAAGCTCTCTCCAATCAAGACTGAACTTGACAGTCAAGTGGAGAAGGTAAACACTTGCACCACACCACACTCATCACATAGTCTCACTAAATCTACACCACCAAAATCCGCACATAGAAACACAAACACATTCACGGAGGCTCTCAATAATAATCTTCTCAAGCAACAGAGACCTCCAAAGCAGAAATGCAAGCAACCTCCACCCCCCAACACAACCCAAATGACATGTAGCTCACAGACTCAGTGTGCCACTCAACCACAGCCAATAAGGCAAAACAACATACCCAACACACTACTCATAGGAGATTCTATAGTCAGGCACACTGATGTCCCACTCACCAGGCTAAACAAGGAGAAGGTTACTGTCAGCTGCCTGTCGGGTGCCAGGATCCGCTACATAACCCACACACTCAGGTCACTCCACAACAAGTACAAATATAACTCTGTCATTGTCCATGTTGGTGTGAATGACCTGAGACGTACCTCCCTGGACTACATGAAAAGAGACATGGAAGAGCTCTCCGATCTTGTAGCCCAGGCAGGTATGACCCTAGCCCTGAGTAGCATTCTGCCATCACCCAGAATGATGCTGCAGTACAAGGACAAAATGATTGACTTCAACAATTGGCTAAGCTTCTGGTGCCATTATAAAGGGATCCAGTATCTGTCTGCCTGGGATGACATGGTCGACAGACCATGATGCTTTGCCAGAGATGGCCTGCATCTGTCACCCCTGGGATTCCGGATACTGGCTAAGGTTCTTGCTGCCCCTATAGTGCCTTTTTTAGGCAAGGTTCAAATGACAAATTCACCACCGTAACAGGAACAGGCAAGCAAAAACTGAGGGTGATGCTATTCAATGCTAGAAGTCTAAATCTCAAAATGCACTCACTCAAGGCACTCCTTAAAATGGAGAACATCGATATCTTTGCAGTGACTGAGACCTGGTTCAAGGCTCCAGAGAGCACCCCACCACCACACTTTTCGGCCATGTAACCTGGACCGGAATACCAAAGGCGGAGGTGTGTCCATATTCATTAAGGATATTCACACGTCCAGGCTAGTTGCTCAGCATAATGCAGCCGAGATTATCCAAGTGCAACTAACTCTGGGAAAAACTGCACTCCAAATTGTAGCTTGCTACAAATCACCCACCATGCCCCAGGATTCCCACTCATCTTTTCTTGATGTACTGGAAATATTACGGTTCAACCAAACACCCCAATAATGGGCGATTTCAACTACCCCACCATTAACTGGGAAAACTACTCATGTACCAACTACTTCACTCAACGCTTTCCGGAATTCATAAACTCCAATGCCCTGGATCAATTTATCCACACCCCCACCAGGGGCAACAATATCCTGGATCTAGTTATTACCAATATGAGTGACCGGTATTCCACACCTGAAGTCAACGCCTCATTGGTCTGCTCTGACCATAAGCTAATTACCCTAGATCTCCACATCCTGCCTCCATCCCCCCATTAAGGAAACCATGGTAAAAAATTTCGCCAAAGCCAACTTCATGCTTCTTAAGACAGAAGTGGTGAACTTCATGACACCCATGCAGATGAACAATACAGTTACGACTACTGAATCTTCCACAATTGCACTTTATAAGCACTTAACATGAGTGCATGGATCGTGCTATCCCAAACAGAACCAAGACGCTATCCTCCAAAAAAAGGAAGCCAATCTGGTGGTCCCCTGCCATAAACAAACTGTACAACAGAAGGAAGAAACTCTTGCAAAAGAGAGTAAAATCCCACTAGTGGAGGAGCTCCCTGGTCAGCCGTAGTAAAAAGCTGCGATCCCTGATAAAATCCTCCAAAGCTAGTTACGAAAACAAAATTGCCACTGATAGTAAAGACAACCACAAAGCATTATATAGCTATGTCAAGAATCTCAATGGCAACACTCAGATCTGCTTTGAGTTACAACACAATGGCGCTAAATATACAGACTCAACTGATATTGCCAACATCCTGGCAGATAGGTTCAGTGCTAACTTTACCCCCCTCTCACCCGCTAAAGAGCCCATCTCTATACTGGAAGAATGCAAAGTTCCTGTAATCACGGCTGCACAGGTAAAAACCACACTCTCCAAAGCCAAGAACACAGCATCCATGGGACTAGACAACATCGCAGGCTGCGTTCTACATGAGCTACAGAACAAACTGGCACCCCACCTAAGTACCATGTTCAGTCATAGCCTCACCTCAGGCTTTGTCCCTGCTGAATGGCACACAGCAACAGTTATCCCACTCCACAAGGGGGGAGCCACCATGGACCCCGGGAACTACCACCCCATTAGCCTGATGAGCCTGGTCTGCAAGGCCATGGAACGTATCATCATGGAACTTATAAACAAAGATATTGGTAATCTCCAAACTCTGGATCCCACCCAGTTTGGGTTTGTAAAAGGCAAATCATGTCTCCTAAACCTGATAGACTTCTTTGAAGCAGTCACCAAAGCCGTAGACAAGGGTAAGGTGGTTCACACAGCCTATCTAGAGCTTGCCAAGGCTTTTGACACCATCCCCCCACTCTGGAATTATAGATAAACTCACTAAACTAGGAATAAATCCCTATGTCACAAGATGGGTTGCCAACTGGCTCACTGACAGAACCCACACTGTGAAATTAGCAGACTCCAAATCTGAGTTCAGACCAGTGACAAGTAGAGTACCACAGGGTTCAGTCCTGGGTCCTCTCCTGTTTGGTATCTACTTCTCTGAAGTACAGGCTAACACAGAAGGTCTTTGGCTAATGAAGTTCACAGATGACTGCAAACTAGGAGCCATAATCGAAACTCCTAATGATGTGGACATCCTACAAAAGGGCCTCGCTGAGACAGATGACTGGTGTCAAAGCCATGGCCTCAAGCTCAATGTCAAAAAGTGCATTGTCATCCCCTTTGGTAAAAACTCTGTACCCATGAACTACAACATAGGCGGTAGTATACTTAACACTGAAAGTGTGATGAGAGACCTTGGGACACAGGTGGACAGTAGTCTCTCCTTTGATAATCACATCGCCACAGTAGTCAGGAAATCCTTCTACATGGCACACCACATCACAAAAGTTTTCTCATCCAGAAAAAAAGAGGTCATTGTTCCCCTCTACTCATCACGCATTAGACCCATTATAGAGTACAATGCCCCTTTTGGTATGTACCTCACAAGACATCTACAACAGCTGGAAAGGCTGCAGAAATACCTCACAAAGAAGATTACTGGCCTCAAACAGATGCCCTATGCAGACCGTCTCAAAAAACTCCAGCTTTACTCCGTTGCATATCGCCTACTCAGAGGTGATCTCTGCCTAACATACAAAGCTATGTCAAACCCAGAACTGTTGGACATGCTCCATTTAAAGAAGTCCCAATCCCGCTGAGCTACACGCTATAGGGACCTAAACCTTGTCACCACATTAAACAGAACATGCCGGAGGGATAGATTCCTGTCCCAGAGACTTCCTATACTCTGGAATAAACTACCTATCTATATCAAACAAAGCTCCTCATTAGCACTCTTCAAGAAAAATCTTGATGATTGGATGGGAAATAGGAAATTCACCCTGGGGATCACCTCTGTGGCTTCGCTCAACAGTGGCACAGGAAAATAATTTTCTTGGTTGGCAAAAGCCAGGGTACCTTTTTGGCTGGGTTTGTATAGGCCCCAGGGCCGATAGCCTAGTACCTACCTATGAACCTATGAGTGAATGGCAGGTTTCTCTGGGTTGTTATGTAACTATTCTTGTGGCAGCACATGTATTTGTTAGGGCTGGAATATAGATGGCCCTGTGTTCAACTACAGGGTGTGCAACCTTTCCTTCACTTTCTAAGGTCCACGTTTGCACAATATCATGAGAAAAGAGGAAACAAATATCAATTTTGCCTATGATTATTTTATTTACTCAAAGGTGTGCAGAGGTGCACAGAGGTGGGCATAGTGCACTAATGACCGAGCAACAGGTGTGTTTAATAGATGCTAATAATAGCATAAGCAAGTGAATTGCATGTTCATCAATCAATCCAACATGGTGGAACTGTCCATCAATGTATAAAGCATCTATGTCACCTCCAATATGGTGTTTCCTCAGTACTTCAATACCATTGAGTAGAGACAAGGACATTTTAACTGACACAATGCTAGGGGCTGCTGCAGCTATTCTACATCTGTATGTGCTACAGGCTGTAGCCAATGCTGCTAGTTTTGCTGACAATAAGCCTAGGCCGAGAAAGAGAAGAGTTTTCAGGCCGAGAATAACCTTCCAGGTGCTACATGAGCTGGAGATTATAGAGTGCCACAGGATGGACAGTGGCATATTACATGAATGCTGTGAGCTCTGCCACACTTAACTCAGAGCCAGAGTCAGCTGAGTGGAATGCATTCCAGTGGAAAGTAAGGTATGTGTAGTACTTAGGATATTAGCTACAGGTACTTTTCAAAGATCAACCCTGGACGTGATGGGGGTTTCACAGGCATCAGCACCCTAGATACTCCACCGGTTTCTGGATGTTATGCTCATACATGCCAGTGTGCACATATTTTTCCCTGTAGTTTTGAAGAGAGCATCAGCAATATGCAACTGTTTTACCATGTAGCACACTACCCTGAAGTACTGGGTGCCATAGACCTCACCCATATACAACTTAAGGCACCACCTGGTGAGCAGGGAAGAATCTACATTAACCGCAAGGGATGCCACTCCATCAACTGCTAAGTCATATGCAATGCCAAGGGAATTATCCTGAATGTGTGTGCTGGAAACACTGGCAGTTATCATGACTCCCATATCTGGCACACATCACAGCTGTACCAGCTGTTTGCTAGGGGGGACATCCTACAGTGCCATTTACTGGGTGATGCAGCCTATGCCCTGTAACAATGGCTGATATATCCCATCAGAAGTGCGCACACACACACACACACACACACACACACACACACACACACACACACACACACACACACACACACACACACACAGACACACACACACACACACACACACACAAGAATGCCATAGTGTGGCACACGCTCAAACTAGAAACATCATAGAACATATGTTTGGGCTTCTGAAGACAGAGTTCTGCTGCCCAGAAATATCTGGTGGAGCCCTGCAGTATAATCCATGCATATGTGGACAGATATTCAGAGTATGTGCTATGCTTCAGAATTTGATCCCATGGAAACAGCTGCAGCAGGATCAGAAAGGGGAAGGGATACACATCCCCACACCAATGCCTAGGGCACCACAACCACAGTCAGAGGAGGACTCAGAGGAGGGACCACTGCTGTCCCTGTAAGCAGACATAAGCATGCTCATATGCCCTTGCTTTGGCTAAGAGACAACCATAGGACATTCACTGACCACATAGGAACTTAATACCTTTCTCATACTGAAATATATATAGTAAAATTGATGACAGGTAATTTACACACCTTTACACCCCCATGTATTGGTTGTATACTGCTTGCGTCAAAGAGAGGCAGCCCTGAACTAAAGGTGTGTCAACTGCTGCATTTGCAAAGTAAGTCCTGAACCTAGAGTGTATTCTTTTATTATATTATGGGTATCCTTGTATTTCTTAACTTGGTACAGTAAGCAAGTAAATAGAGGAGGATTTGTACAGAAAGTACCTTAACATGTGACACCTGACACTTACTTTACTTTTATTTGTCCATTAGTAATTAGTAGGCCTTAGGCATGAAAGATTCACACAGTCATACCTCTGATGAATACTGATGTTCCCTGCATGGCCTCAGTTTAGCACCATACCTTTGTACTGGAAAATCATTAAAGGCAGAAGTTAGAAAGTGATGATACACATTGCAGTTTCAGACTTCAGTAGCTGAGCTTTGTCCCCTCCTTCCAAATAGGAGTGTACCCCTTTTCCTGTGATAACAACAACTCAGCTATGCTACCCCCAAAAGAACAGTATATGCATGTTTGTGCCAGCCGACCTAGACTTCATTTGTTGGCAACTGCATATCATATTATTCACAGTTAACATCCTCTCACATTTTAAGGTCAATGATATAGAATGGCTTACACACTACATGTTAGATAACTGATGAATTACCAAGAAACACATAAAGGCAAGACAGAACTGTATATTTTTAAGCATAATTATGACAGTTTGTGTGATCACTAACTGTTCTTTGCCCAAATATAGTAAAGAGAATTAAATGTTCAAATCACAGCTGGTGGCTTGATAGCAGTCTACATTCGGAAAGTTGGCTGTCTGAATAATGACTTCATTTTATTGATGCAAAGCTGTTTGGGTGGCAAAGAGGACTAAGGCATCCCTTTTGTTTTCTGAAGCTGTATTCATGTGATGGCTCAAATCATGACATATGTACAAATTTGTGATTTGTACTATCAATTTTCACTGTTCTTATACAGAATTTGTTTATCTGTCCCTTAGTTTTATTAGCTTTTTCTCTTTGTCTTCTTTTAATTCCACATTTCCACTTTTGCACCACATGCAGCATCCCAAAAACAGTTTGGTTAAGGTTATCTTGTTTATGCAAAGTGTAACATTGAGGAAACAGGAAAAAAGCATATTGCTTAGAAGCATACACATAAAAATATAAAACAGATACATTCAATTAACATTCTTAGCCATCGCAAAAAGCCAACTTTTAGTACAGATGGGACTGGGGTATAGTAGCACACATAATAGTAACTGTGAAACATTAGTAATATGAATCATGTTTGTGCACAGCTTCCCTATGCGCAAACAGGCCTATCCTGCATGTGTCTACACTTTGTTAAACATTGAGCAAATCCAATGCTCGTTGTGCTATGGAATTGCATATATGATACTTTTTTTCTTTGTGTTTTTTTCCCCATGTCCTTTGTATGACATAAAAACTACATGGGGAAACATAGCAAACTAAGGGCACAGTATAACTATATGTCATATATTTGCAATGCATCCATTTGCCCCCCCCCCCCCACAAATTACCCCAAACAAGCACTGCATCCATGGGGTCTCATTACTATTTTCACATATACAGAATATTAACCACAATACAAAGTGTTTATATATATATATATATATATATATATATATATATATATATATATAATTATACATATATAGATCTACTTCATATGTTTGACACTTCAAAATGCAGAATTTCTTATGGCTGAGACCATATGATCGACATTTGAAATGTCAAACATAGGAAATAGAAAAGTAAAAAACAAAAAACACTTACTAAACACTGCTAGCAGGGGGGCAAGCCCCCCACACACCCGTAACTTAAAAATACCAACTCTGAGATTGCATACAGTGCAGGAATGCAGATCTTTCCATTCTGCTCTGTACGGAGATGGCAGTTCCGCATTGCCAGCATTTCAAATGTTGAGCATATGGTCTCAGCCATATGAAATTCAGCATTTTGAAGTGTCAGCAATGTGAAGTGGACCTACACATGCACATATATATATATATATATATATATATATATATATACATATACATATATATATATATATATATATATATATATATATATATATATATATATATATATATATATATATATATATATATATATATATATACATATATATATATATATATATATATATATATATATATATATATATATATGGGTCTACTTCTTTTGACCTAACTTTCATTTGCCTGACACTCATTTTCCTGACCCCATTTTACTGAAATTTCATTTGCCTGACATTTCATTTGCCTGACACTTCATTTGACTGACAAGTATTATTAGCAAGAAAATGGAATATGCCCCCTTCCCCACTGCAATGCGACCCGGGAGTTAGAATATATAGTTAGGGAGGGGTGTGGGGGGCACAGCCCCCCACAATGGGGGGTATGGGGGGTGAAGCCCCCCACTTCATTTCATATGATATTGTTAACTTTTGATGTAATATTGCTTAGTA
>NC_056735.1:436211273-436266273 GCF_019279795.1 Protopterus annectens
CATAAGTTTACCTGCAGCCATAAAAAAGTCAGAGTTGTGGCATGGTGCTTGCATAAAGTACTGTGTTTTATAGTCTGTGTACTTAGATAGGTGCAGGTTCTTTTCCTACTGCAGTCAACTTGGTGTGTGTGTCTATCTACACAATAAAGTTGATGTACTATCCTATAGTTATTTCCCCAATGGCATGGCTTGCTAGTTTTTTCATACTTGCAAAAGCCTACACATCCATATCATGCAGCCCTCACAACCTCTTCTCTCTTACATGTCCTGCTGATGTCATTTACTATAAGTTGACCTGCAGATATTTAAAAGTCAGAGTTGTGCTGTGGTATTTGTGTATAGTACTATGTTCTGTAGTCTGTGTACCTTAAATAGGTAGGTTCTGTTCTCACTGCAGGCAACTAGGTGTGTGCATGAGATATGTTACTTAACATTACAGGGATCCTTTTAAACCAGCATGTGGGACACTGTTATGCTGATGTACCACCACATGCTCAGCAGAAAATGCTGATTTAATCAGCTATATTAGATTATTGCATATGCAACTATCCCACCAGGGCAGGATCGGACACTGGCCTGGAGCCCAGACAGACATCACCTTAGGTTCATAGGAGGTTACTAGGTAGAGGAATGGTGACAGGTATTCTATGGGGTACGTTTTGTGGGGAAAGAGGGTGAAGTTTGCCCCAAATTGTCTGCTGTCAGGTTGGTGATGTCCTTAGGGTCAGTATGAGTGGTACCATCCACTACTAGTTCAGCAGAAACTTGGCCCTTCACTTTTAGAGTTCTGAAATAGCTAAAGAATATCTTCTGATTATCTCTAGCTAGGGATACTAGTTTAGGTTTATACATGGCTTTAGAGATAGCTAATTTCCTTGTTCAAGCTGTGGGGGGTGTCCTTCCTCTGCAGAGTCTGCAGAGTTGGTTCCCTCTTGTTTTTAGATATTACTTTCTTCCACTTGTTGTATAACCTATTTATGATGCCCACCATGGTGGTTTGTTTTCTGTTAGGACCTTGTTTTGATCCATTCACATTCAGCCAATTCTCTACATATGTATAGCTGTTTATAGAGGCTATTTGTGTACACCTCTGTATAGCAGTCATTGTTGACAGTGGTAGCAAGGAGTCTGCAACTATTTATGGCATCAGTTAGGAGGCTATAGTTTTCATTTGGATAAATGTTTCATCCTTTCTACTCTTGAATGGGTGTTGGGTATGACTGTGAAACTGAATGAGACTATATTGTGATCTGACCTAACCAGGGGGGCAAACACACAGGGGTTATTACAGAGTATCACTATGTTGGTAAGTACTAAGTGTAGGACATTCAAGTCCTTGTGGGGTGCAGACTATCTTTTACACAGCACGTGTATTAACAAAGTCCTGGAACATTAGGATGAGCATATTTGTGCACATATATGACTGCAACTTGATGGAAGGATAGTTGAAATCACACATGACCAAGGCATTTGGCTGTACAGTGAATGAGACAAGTAGGCCCAAATAGGCAGAGTGGTACTCATGGTTCATGGTGGGGGACCTGTAGCTAACAATAATATGAAAAGGGGTTTTAGATACAGTTAGTTGGACTTGGAGTAGCGCTACAGAGTTTTACTCTTTGATCAGTCTTGCAGTGTATTTGTCTTTAATGAAGATGTAAACACCTCAACCTTTGGTTCTTTCACACTTGCTTTGATGTCTGGAAGTGTGTAAGGCATTATAGCCTTGCATGGCCATGGGGCTCTAAGTGGCATTGAATCATATCTGTGTGACTGCACAAACACGGGCATCTTCCAAGGTAAGGAATGCTTCCAGTGAGTGCAGTTCTGAATTCACACTTCTTGCATTAAGCAGCATAACCTTCAGTTTGTCTTTAGTGGATTCTTTTACATTGTAAATTTAGTTGTTTTGTCATTGCCCAATAAGTCCATTGAGGACTGGCAAGTACCTTTGCCAGTAACTGAAAGCCAATAGTCAAAAGGTGAAGACCATCTCTGGAAAAGCAGTGTGGTCTGTCAACCATATATTCCCAGGCTGACAGATACTGGATCCCCCTGGACTGGAAACAGAAGCTAAGCCAACTCTTGAAGTGAAAATCATGTTTTGTTTACATTGAGGCATCATCCTGGGTGAAGGTGGAATGCTGCTCTGGGCAAGGGAGATACCTGCCTGGGGCAGATAATCTGACAGTTCAGTCATGTCTCTCTTCATATAATACAGTGAGGTACATCTCCAGTCATTCACTGCAACATGGGCTATGACAAGAGTCATAACAGTACTTGATGTTCAGAAACTTAAATGAGTGGGTGATCTGATATACTGTGACACCTGACATGCAGCTGACCATGACCTTTTCCTTGTTTATCCTGGTGAGGGAGACATCTGTGTGTCTCACTATGGAGTTGCTTATGATCAAGACATTTGGTTTTGATGTGTTTTACCTTAGGGGCTTATTGGCTGTGACACTGTTATTTGTATTATTATGTGTAGTGGATTCTGTTAGGTCTGCAGTGTGTGCATTAGGTTTGCACTTGGGAGGTCTTTGATCTTTTCTAGTGAGTACCTCTGCATATGTGGGTTTATATGTTGTGAGCTTGTTATGTGCAAAAGGTGAAGTGTGTGTGCTGACATGTTTGCTATCTGGTTTGTTCTTATGTGAAAGAATTGCTACCAAATTCATAGTATACATACAGCTCTCACATGTTTTATTAGTTTCTTTTAGCATTAACTGCTGACCGTATACATGAGGCATGCCCATGGCAATCAGGCTGCCTGTAGAAATGGTGGAAAACTGCCCATCCATTATGGAAGGTATATACTGTAGTAACTAGTAGGGAGTGGACTAGACTGACCAGGTATTGATGTAAGATTAACAAAAGTGTCTATGGTATGGAGAACTAGGGACAGAAAAATGTGTCAATGTTTCACAATGCACAACAATTGATTTGCTGGCAGGGAAGCAATGCAAGCTCTGAGCAGCTCCATTAAACTGAGTGTAAACCTGACCAAACACGATGCTGGAATACAAGTGAAACATATTTTTAAAAGTAAACAAGGGGAAGGGCCAAGAGTGAGCCTTATTCCAGCAGTCTCCAACTCAGCTGGTGCCTTGGTTGCACACCTCTGCCACAAGGGTGCAGGGGGCCTTATTTATGTAAGAGGGCTGGTCTTAGTGCTCATATGATACCAAACATTCTAGATTCAGCAAGCCTGAATTGAGCATATGCTATAAAATGCAGAAGTACTAGAAATTCAAAGTTCAGAAAAAACACAGTCACAATAGCAACATAAACATTTTAAATGAAGCAGCAATTCAGTAGAGTACTCCAATGAGAATGCAGCAACAAACCTTCCTAGTGTGAAATAAGTGGTTTGGAACCCAAGTGCTTAAACCATAACTAAGACACTTTCAGATTAACAGACACAATAAGCCTTTAACCAGCAATTCCCAGCTTAGAAGAGTGTAGGCTATCCTCTCCTGCCACAAGGGTTTATAACACAAACCATCTTAATGTAAAATAATTGGTTTGGAAGCCAAGTGCTTAAACCATAACACAGACAGTTAGAACAACAGGCATAATAAGCATTCAATCAATAATTCCCATCACAGAAGAGCAGAAGCCACTTTTTCCTCCCACAAAAAGTGTGTAGACTACAAACCTTCTTAATGTAAAACAACTAGCCTGAAGCCCAAGTGCCTAAACCAAATGTAAGAGGCATAGAATAGCAGTCACAATTCAATGCAATACCAGACAGATGACAGTGACATGGCTTTTTAATCAACCCACATACATCCTGTCATGGTTAGTAGGTCCTGTGCTAGTATGATGAGAAAGTCCTGTGGTCTGTCCAGCTGCTGCATGTGTCTGGTGAGGTTCATGCAAAGGGGAGCATTATACTGTTCTGATGAGTCTGACTACAGTGCTGTCATACAATCTGGTGATCTGAATGTGATGGTGTGTCTTATCATGTGCACCATATGTATGAACTGGAGAACATTAAAGAGAAAAATTATATAATAATGACACACATTGCAGTTCCTGACTTCACAAACCTTACAAGAAAATACACTAGAAAGTACTGACATGATGATGCTAACTACTATATAATTTGGCAAGGAAAATGCAAATGACAGGTACAATTATCAGTTCAACAACACAACTGCAGATATACTAGGAACTAATATAGCTATGCACACTGTGCATCAGACACAATGCTTTTGTATCCCTAAATCTAAAAGGGAGAAAACAAGGCTATGTCACAGTTATCATCACTACCACAGGGTGCTGGGGGGGGGGCATGAGAACTAGGCTGACACAAAAGGTCTGTGAGAGTTTGTGAAGGAGAAAGGGAAGCAGGCAGGTAGGCAGGCTGTGTGTGCATGTCTGCTGGGGTGCTCCATGTGAAAGCGGTGTATTTGAGTCTGCATGAACAAGCTCAGTGCTACCTCTACATCTTGATATGTAAGACAGGTCTGAGCCATGCATTGTAGAGGTGGCAGTTCATCGTTGTCACCCCTGACCATGAGAACTGGCTCAGTCAGGAGCTGCACTGGCATCTCCACTCCCAAGGTCTGATGCCATGCTGCTACCTGAGTGTGACCAATGTCTACTGGATGTGCTTCCATCACTGGAACACCCAGGATCATGACCCCATGGCTTGCCACATCTAGGTCTGGGCAGCACGGTTACTGATGGACCAGCAGAAGTATTGCCACTGTGGGAGTGTGATTGGGAATGGCAATGCTAGCTACTCAGCAGATGTTGTGGCTGGCTGATCTACGCACTCAAAGACACAGTTCCCCTCCCAGCAGACATTCTATCACAGGCACTGTTCATTCCAAGGCAGACACACCTCAGTCCATCACAGACTCTCTTCATTCCAAAGTATCATTTATCCAATTCAGGGAATCATTGATGCAGTGCAGGTAGTCACGCATGTCACACTGTGCCAGTTTGAATGAGCACCTTTCTGGATGTGCCTGTGCCTCTACGACAGCCCTAAACGTACATTGCATGACACAGGAAGAGACACCTGCACCAAGTGGAGGAGGGACAGCAGGCCCCCTCCAAGCACCCCTATCAATCCTCCTGTGTGGCACCTTACCAACACTTTAGCTATGGCCTTACTCAACAGACACTGAATCCACAGTAGCCATACCTCCCTGCTCAATGTCATCACACTCCACCTGTCCTATATCTGCAGCCTCATTGGTCTGGGTAGACATAGGCCTACTAGCTGTGTCCGGGGAAAAAGAAGGAGGTGGATGCATATCAACCTCTGCACCCCCCTCCCCGACTGTGCCTCAGTTTCAGCACCATCATCATGTGTCTACTGAGATAATGACATCAGGTGGCACAGGGGCCACACTCCCACGGTCATGATCACCTTTGATGAAAAGGGAGAAACACAGACATACATTAATACCTGTACTACTATGGTGCAATACATGCTAAACAACTATTACAGACAGTACAGCAATACACTCAACAGGCCTAAAATGACACATTATATTTCTAGAAATTAATCTGCAGTACTGAAATAACTTTATTTCACTTACCATCTGCAGAAGGCCTAAGATGCTAGATTCCTGATGGTCCTGAAATAAGTTAAGCAAGAGGAAAGGCCAACATCATCACATTTAGCAGTAAGACAGGGGTTAGATATGTACTCCTCTCAATCAACATGATGTGTTACTTCTACAAGATTGTGGCAGACATCTCAAAACTGAGCTTATCACTGTACTAACATTCAATCACACACCCCCCCACCCAAAAACACATGTGATACAGAAGTAATTTGTATTTCAATTGTTTTACTAAAAAAAAAACACGTGACACCGATGTAATTTTATTTCAATTGTTTTATTATACAACAGTATTGAAGGGGTTATATAACAAAGCCTAAGTGGATGCTGTTCCTGAGACTGAGAAGGAGGAGCAACCACATCAATCATATAATGTGGGCCACTCTGTTTTGAGTTTTCTTGCTGTAGAAGATTCATTAGGAATTCCTCATTGGGGGTGAGAGGTGGCTCTGCAGCAGGCTGAACCCCGTATACCCTCTGGTGCCATGCAAATGTGAGCAGATCAGTCGCCCTGTGGTACATCTCCTTATAAGTGTGGCCATGGCTGCCCACAGCATTTATGTTTGCAACAATCTGCTGCCATAGTCTCAGCCTTTCTGGGATACAGGGATGAGAAGGTCAAAAGTCCTGAGATACGTAGCAGTTTCCAGCTTCACCAACCTCACAAGATCAAACAGGCAGGATGCAAAATAAGGCAAGAAGAAAAGTGCCATGTTGACAGAGCACATCCACTATGATTGTATTTTTTGTGTCACTGAAGGGGGTCTGCACCTCAATTGCATTTTCTTTCCTAAATGACAACAGAATGATAATACACATAACTATCACATAACTACAATGTAACTCTTACCAGATAAATTAGTTAAGGCAGACAGTCAGTAGTACCCACTGGAAAAATTCAACACATATCTCAGATGTGAAATACTAACAACAGGCTGGATGCAAAACAAGGAGTGTAGCAAGGGTAACATATTCTTGTATGTGCCATAGCAGTAGCTCAATTATGCTCCCCCAAAAAAGAACAGTCCATTCTAGTTTGTGACATAACAGGAACTTCATTTTGCTCCGTTACCCACTAAAGAGAAGGCGCATGAAGCATTTTGCTAATAAAACACATCTGAAATGCTAAACCTGTATTCAAAGGACCTGTCCCTAAAATATCTGTACATATGTATCACACAGCTCATTACTGTCATTTGTCCTCATCCAGTGGACTGTCATCACTGTCGCCTCACTGCACTGCTGGCTGTAGTGACTACTAGTTTATCATGGGTTATAAACTCATCACTTCTGCCACACATGGAGGGAGACACCGGCCTCCACTCTGGGGCAGAACTTCCTGAGGGGCCAGGCAAGTGCAGGGGCAGCAGAAGGGTGCTACTAGGTTCTGCACCAGACATGATGGGCAGTGTGCTATAGCCATTGAAGTGTGGGTAGGTGGATCCTATGGCACAGTCCTACCCTGCTGTGCTGTGGGAAAAACAACAAAAAAGAAAAAGGAGAGAGACAAAAGGGTTGGGGTGAGAGAAAAAAGGGAGAGCATTAGTAACTTCATATGTGACATACAAAGCATTGATACAATTATTTGACTCTTCTGTTACCTTTACTTTTAACACTACAAACTTCTAACATGTTTCTTCCTAACTTTTAAGACTACCCAGTTTATAACAGAGATACTCTATAGTACAGATTGTAGCCACCGATCCTTGATGTGTGCATATATACTGCACATATGCATGTTCCAGTTATACTGATTAAAGTTTACTGAAGGTCATTTGAGCCACTGGTATACAGGTATGAAGTTATATTCCAATAATGATGAAACCTAACAGTATTGTATATTTGGGAAGTGTGGTTTTTGAACTCACAGCAGATGACTATGCTAAAATACTGTACTATTCTTTTGTCCTACTGCTGCATGCGTACTTTCCATTTACAGTTTAGAGATGCATGCTAACTGTTATCTGAGAATATGGCACCATTGCTTTGTGCTACAGACTAAGGTATGCATAGCTTCTTTTACAGTTGGGATATGCATGCTCAATTTGATGTAACTGTATTAAATACCATCTAAGCAGTCCTTAACTTTTAATGCTACAAAATTACTATACAAATTATTTTATTATTAAAATACTATTTAGACAGTGCTGTTTCCTGATACACTGATGAAGGGTTGATCTCGAAAGCTTTGTGATTTTTTTCTGTTCAGAATAAATGCTGAACTTTACCTCAACATTTCCAGGCTTTGAATTTTTTATTACTGTTCTGTATTTTGTATCCTGCCTGGTTTATCTATGTGCTGTTCTTGTTTCTTTGGAAAAACAGAACAGAACACCATTATGAAAACCAGTCTTGACTATATTCAGCTTTTAACTCTTACAATTACTCACTGGAATTGATACTTACACATCTGTGGGGAGTCTCATGTCTGCTTTCTCCTCCAGAGGTCATCAAAATGATGTTTGCATTGCTCACTAGTGCGGAGGACACCTGCAGCACTGTTTAAAGCCCTAGTAACACTATTCCAGGCTTCAGATTTATATTCTGAGCCTGAGTAGTCCTGCTGCAGCAACTGGAGCCCATACTCTTTAACTAGGAGTCCAACAAAAATGTTGGACTCCTGGACACCCCAACACTGTGCCTGAAAGTTCACACCCTCTCCAGCAACTCCAGACATGCTTGCCATAGTTCAAGTTCAATGTATAATGAGCATTTCCCGCCAACTACATTTTATATGCTGATGCTTTTCACATCTATAGGTGTGGTGCGCGCTGCCGAGCACAGTGTTTGCATGATAGTAAATGATGAGCAATAGTGGCAAACAATCCAGTTTAAAGATTATTAGGTATACAGGCACTTGTTTAAATGTTCTAGTCAAATGTACCATATATACAGTTCTCCTACACTTACAGCTATTGCCACAAGAAGGTTGATAAAACAGCTGTGTATTTTGCTCTTTATTGCTATAATCTGTAATATCACAACAGTAAAACAAAATGTGCACACCCTGTACTAGAACCCCCAGACCATCTGCACTCCACACCTGCACTTAACATCTGCTGCCACGGGATTAGTGCGATGATATCTGCTATCTTAATAGTTATTGTAAGGTACTCACTGTTAATCATAGCGCCACACCACTTATCATGTCTGTGCGATGCAAAATATTATTCATTGATTGCATCCAGTTTATATGTGTGGCTGTCTGGGTCCTCTCTATTAAAGAGCCATGTTTCACTAGTCTTATATGTAAGGCCATTGAAAGATTAATCATGTATGAGAATGACATAGGAAACTTTCAAACACTGTACCCCACCCAGTTCAGCTTTGTCAAGGTCAAGTCATGCCTACTGAATCTGGTAGGTTTCTTTGAGAAAGTCACTAAGGCCATGGATAAGAGTAAAAAGTAAATACCACCTATCTTGAGTTGACCAAGACATCTGACACAGTTTCACACTCATGTATTATAAAAAAACTCACAAGACTGGACATAAATCCCTACTTCACCAGATGGATAGCCAATTGGCTCAATGACAGGCTAGTGGTTAAAGTGAGTGAATCCAGGTCCAGCATGAAGTCAGTTACTAGTGGTGTGCAACAGGAATCAGTGCTTGCACGACTCCTGTTCAAAATATACTTCTGTGAAGTCAAGGCTAATGTGGAAGGCCTATGGATGACAAAGTTTGAAAATGACTGCAAGCTGGGGACAATCATCAAATCCATCAATGATGTAGATATACTTCAGAAGGGTCTAGATCAGATAAAGGATTGGTGTTAGAACCACGGCCTAACACTAAATGTGAAAAAATGCATAATACCCTTTGGGAAGTCAGATATCCCTGCAAATTCCAACAAGAATAATACACCCTAAGAGTAGACTCAGGGGTGGGAAATCTAGATTAACACATAGATAGTAACCTGAACTTTGACTGCCATGAGTCCACTGGGGTAACGTCCTTCTATGCAGCACAACTTATAAGTAAATGTATGGCTTCTAGTTCCAAGGAAATTGCAGTTGCACTGTACTCAGCTCTCATTAGACCAATAATCAAGTAACATGCACCATTTGGTGTGTACATGACTAGGTACTTACAGCAGCTGGATTAACCTCAGAGGTTCCTATCAGAGAAAAATAGAGTGTAAACAACATGTCCTATGCTGATTGACTAAAAGCCCTATCCATTTACTCTGTCTCCTACTGACTATTAAGAGGCGACCTATGCCTGACCTACAAGGCACTCACAAATCCAGCCCTGATGCAGCTGCTACACATCCACAAGTCAAACAGCATGAGGGTCACTTGATCCAGAGATCTGAACTTAGTCAGAAACTCAAATAAAACATTCTGGAGAGATAGATATGTGTCTCAGAGATTGACCCTTCTTTGGAACAAGCTTCCTGTTTACATTAACTCATTACATCTGAGTAACGCCTCCAGGTGCATCTGCTGTTACCTCTTACTGGTGCCTTCAGGCATCAAGTATTGCTTGCTCATACTCACCTCTATAATTCTAAACCATGCTGTGCACAAGGTTTTAAAAGATTTCATCTTAAAGCTGACACAATGGCAAACTCAACTGCATTAATATTTGACATTTGTCTACTGTAGGTAAATAGCTATTAACTGTTGTTTCTATGATATCAGTTTATATAGGTTTACTATGGTGTATGAGAAATGCACTAGAATGAATTTAGTAAGGTCGGGTTCATAGAATCCAAGTCTGAAGAAATCAAACTCAGAAAAGTCGATGCCACAATAGTGAACGAATGCCTGGAATCGACTGTTTGCAGCCCAACGTACTGATTGATGCAATCAAGTGTCACACGCAATGTTTACATTGGTACAAGAGTGAAAAACAAATGTAAGCTGCACCTGCATGTGGAGAAACATTTCATTTACATTAATTGGACTATAGGGATTACACCATACCGTCAGGAAGAAAGTACCATGACCAGGTATGTATGCTTATCAGCAGGGAAGGGTGTAACACAGATTAGTATGTCTGGAAACATAATGACGGTGATTAGTAAATGAAATCTGTAATTTTCATTCTAATAGGACCATTGGTATGCAGGAAGAGGCAGTATTTGTGCCTGGAGTGATTGAGAATGTTTACGGTACAGTCTTAAGTCAAAAGGGGAAGATAATGTACGTTCATGGTTATCAATACATACAAGAAAAAACAACGCACAACAGAACATATTGGTGTTGCAGTAAAAAACTTAAGGACAAATGTAGAGGTAGATGTGTTACAGAACTCACAGGGGATGGATACAAGCTACAAAAAAGTACAGGATATTTCCATGCCCCTGACACTCTAAAATGTGAAATATATAGGGTTAGGGACAGTATTTAGAAGAGAGTGGAAATATCTATAGAAGTCCTATGTAAAGTTCTGTCTGAAATTCTGTCAGAAACCCCCAAAGAGGTTGCAAATGCATTACCAAACACTTCCACCTTGAAACAGTCCATTAATAGCGTCAGGCAGCGTAAAAGGAAAGACATGTTCAGTGATGTACACACATTGTGTGACCTACCTGCCGACCATATTCCCATTAAAAGTGATACATGTATTGTAGATCACACCAGAGAGGCCTGTCCAGGTGGTAATTGTGTTGTTATTACCACACAGTTGAACCTGCAGATGCTGTATAATTCTGGGTATATTTTTGTGGATGAGACCTTCCCCATAAGTACATCAGAATGTAAACAGATTTATACTATTCAGTGTAGGTTGGAGGCAGCTGGTATAAGCAAAGTCATCCCAGTGGTGTATGGCATTTTATTGTCAAAATCTGAAGACTGCTGTAATACATTCTGGAATTGTGTAGTTATGCTATGTGTTCGCTATGATTTGTTATTAAAGCCTAACATGATCTTCAATGATTTTGAAAAGGGGGCAGTGAATGCTATTCAAACACATTTCCCTAGCAATGTGACCAAAGGGTGCTGGTTTCATTTGTGCCAGATTATCTGGAGGCAGATTCAGAAGTTACATCTTGCTTCTGACTCTGGAAGTGGAATTAGTTTCAGTCTCCTGTGCAAGCAAATACCTGCAGTGGCATTTATACACCCTGACCACATCCAGGAGACCTTGGCAGAAATTGAGGAGGATATGCCTGAGAATGCCTAACCTTTATGCAGATTCTTCCATGACAATTATGTGTTGGGGAGACTGTGCAGGTATGACATGCATTGCACTACTTCAGAACGATTACCCCCACTATTCGATGTCAGTTTTTGGAACCAATGGGACACCTGTACAACTTGGTTATTCCAGAAGCCAAAATGCATGGAGGGAATGGCATTGGTGTCTGTGTAGTCTGCTTGATAAACCTAGGTTGTACATCTTGGATGTTCTGCACGCTATACAGTCAGAGCAGAACAGGGTTGAGGACATTAAAAGCAGGTTGTTGGCATGTGTTCCTCCATCACCAACAAGAAGAAGACTTCTGAATAAAGAGGTTGTCTTCGACAGGTTAGTAGCCAGGAGGGATGAACTCAGTTTTGGAGGTTTTCTGAATCTTGTTGCTTCTTTTAAAATGTTTTGTACACTTTGGTAATAGCTCACTAATGGATTGCACAGTTTGATTAATATTAAGACATGTTGTAGCAGATGTTGGTGTTATTGGTGATTTTGGGATGCTATGTCTTTACATGAGTGAAATAATGTCACAGTGTGCTGGTCTGGATTGCTTTGAAAAAAAAAAAAAAGGTGTTGCATGGTTATGATGGCAATGGTTTGCATTTCACAACTAAGTATTATATAAGGGAAGATGAGTTGCATTGCATTGATTTCCACTGTTCATTTGCTGTCACACAGAGGGATACATTATATAGATGTGGATACTTCTGTCGTATATAAGCATTACTGCACCAACAATGGATCACAGCTGGAAAAGAGGAATGTCAAAAATGTCGACAGCACTTTCTCGTATAAATAATTTTCACATTCCACTTTTCCACATTTATGAAATTCAGTGTTAAAACTCAAGTTTCTTAACATTCGATGTTGGTTCATTCAACCTTGCTATAGTAAACCATTTATATAGATATAATTTTCATAGTTTTCTAAATATCTCAACAACAAAGTAGCACAGACAGAACTCATTTCATATGAAAACTCTCAGCTAGATGAATAAAATGCTGCTGACAGTGTGTGTGTGTAACCTAAGTGGTTGCTGAGATAATGTAAGTTGTTTACAATATATTACTAATGTAATAGTTACTGTGTTTACTGTGACTTATAAAATGTGGTTTAAGACCCAGAACCTAAAAAATACTACCACTATAAAATGGTTTGTGCTGACGAGTTTGCCATTTATTCTAGGTAGAGATATCAACTACTTGACAAACTCTTTTATTTATCAAAAGCAACAATAATATTTACTAGTAGAATACATTTTGAAACACCAGGACTTGTAGCCACTGTATGATTTTAGAAGGTATTGCAATGTTATTGCCTGCAATATTAATGAGTCAGCAAAGAAGTAAAACACAAGGAACATAAGATAAAAAATAACTGAAAGAGCAAAATTATATCTCTCAAGTTAAATATGTACAGAAACAGTCGGGGATATAGACACCATATTAGAGACTGTTTATAAATATTGCTCTTATGATTTGAAAGGTTGCTGTAATAATGTTTTGAATCAACAAAAATTTCTGGAGAGACATGAGATCTGAAACTAAATTATATGTTTCTGCTTAGCAAAGTAAGTTCTTAATAGTTTTCTATAGTGCCACATGTTTTATGGAATATAGACATATGATCTCATATCATTACAAATTTCTAGACAGGTGAAAATTATAGGAGAATGAAAAAGTAGATGAATTAATAAAAAGGAATATGGGGAAGTGAAACAGACAGAGATGGTGAAGGAGAAGGAAACATAGGTAAACAAGAAATAGAGGAAACAGGAAAATGATAAAAGAGAATGAAAGAAAGGCTACTTATATTAAATCTTTAATGATATTCATATCTTAAGAAGTGAATAACAGAGGCACTGTTTTGAGTTTCTCTTTTAGAAATGGAAACAAAGAGAAAGTGAAGGAATGAGTATTAACAATATTAATAAATAAAGGATCTCAGAAAATGGTATTGTGTTGTCATCAAATCAGTAAGCATTGTTTTATGTTTTTAAAGTTTATGGGCAACATTTAAAATAAATAATGAGAATAAGAAATGCTCAAATGATTACTTCAGTTTGAACTTAAGTGGACACATATGTCTCCAGTAAGATTATAATGATTTTGTTATGCAAGTCTGGACCTGTAGAAATTATGTATTATGAAAAGCAGCTATATCACGTTATCAAAATCTTACTACATCGAATCACTAAAGGTCGACCTCTAGTGATCGATGTAGTAAAACATCGAATAACTTTAAAAAAAAAAGCAAACAAAAATAAAAACTAACTAGCGTAGGTAGGGGGGCAAGCCCCCCTGCACCCCCACACCCTCTACTTAAATATTCCAACTCTGAGACCACACTACATTGCGGTAAATGGAAATCTCCCCCTACGGAAATTTCCATTTACCTGCACGATGTTCTGCACTTTCGATGTTGTGGTGCCGACAATATCAGCTTCAATATTGTCGGCTTTCGACATAGTGAAGTAGACCCTTATGAAAACTGGGTGACTTATATTATAACTATTAGATGTAGGAACATCAATAAATGGGTACAAAGGTATACACCGGTATACAGAGAAAACTAACAATCACACCTCTTAACTGTCCAGATTTTCACAGAGTGTCTATATTTTTACTTCATATTTTTGGTTTATTCCTCATATAACTTGTGGTTTTCTGGGAAATCATGGAGGCTTGAAGTCACTAAATAATAATTTCATTTGAGTGTCAGACTTTGCATCACTTATCAAATATAGCCTAATGCAAAACCTGTTATTCAAGAAACTTTACCTACATCCTAATGCAAATATTATTTTAGGAACTTTATAACTTTATAAGAGCAGTAATTAACATCTGCTTGTATTTTTCTGCATTTGCATTCCTCCATTATTTTCTCCAGATTTCTTGTGCTCAGAGGTTGAGAAGTATGCTACACATATAGATAAAACATTTAAATTGAATTGAAATACAAAAAGAAAGTATGCATAAAATAAAAACAGATCATACTTAACTATTTCTTGATCAAATAAAAAAATGAAAATAAATAAATGAGGGAAGAGAAAGAGAAAAAGGGGGAAATAAGAAAAACATTACATATTTTCTTTCATAGCTTGGTACCTATAGTTGATTCATGTAAGTTTCTTTAAAAATAAAATAGCTGTAGACTTATTCTCCTTGATTAGAACTTACAAGTAAAGTTTCTTCAATGACATAATGGTTAGTAGATCACCGTTTAATTGGGTTATCCTAGCTAAGCTAGGAATCAAAATGAAGTCTATGCAGACTGATATTATAATTTAGTTTTGTTGTTATAAAATAGTTATTATACAACGAACCTCCCATTAATATTCAAAAACGTGCATGCTAATTGGCAGCATGCACATTGTAAATCTGAGTTATAGTAATGGAAAAAGGTCTGGTCGCCCGGATTTTTCCATTACTACAACTCTTTTTTTTTACAGCAATGGAGAACGCAAGATCTCCATTGCTTCACACTGTCTCGCTATGTTAAACTCGTTTAACATAGCGAGACAGCTTTAAAAAAAACAGCGGAGAATCTCCATTGCTTTTTTTTAAAGCTGTCTCACTATGTTAAACTCCTTTTACATAGCGGGACAGTTTGTAAAAAGCAACGGAGATCTTACTTTCTCCGTTGCTTTTTTCAAAACTGTCTCGCTATGTTAAATGGGTTTAACATAGCAAGACAGCTTTAAAAAAAGCAACGAAGATTCTCTGTTGCTTTTTTTAAAGCTGTCTCGCTATGTTAAACCCATTTAACATAGCAAAACAGTTTGTAAAAAGCAACAGAGATCTTGCTTTCTCCATTTCTTTTGCCCACAGCTCTGATGTACTGCATGGGCATACGCATGCGCAGTACATCAGAACTGCCGCAGAATACCAGAAAGCTGTGGAAGGGCAGCGAGGAGGCATTATACAATGCCATTATTTAAGAAAAGTAATTCGTTTTTTTCTTAAATAATGTCATTGTATAATAGCAATAACCCACTTCTAGGTGTGGGTAATACTGGATTTACCCACGGTCGGCTTTGTTTGGTCACTCGAGCTTCACCCTCGTGACCAAACTACACCAACCATGGGTAAATCCAGCATTACCCACACCCAGGCATGGGTTATTGCTATAATAGCTACACATCTATAATAGTAATTTTACAATGAAGTATACCAGGACAGAATATCAAAAACCTTAGAAGTTCAGAATGGAAACAAAGAGGATAAAATATTTAATTGTTTAAAAAAGTTTGAGTTATTTACAATTAAAAATGTTTAGTTTTTATAAGTAAATGTTTATTTTTATGAAGTTAAGTCTTATGTTGATTTTCTTAAATATATTAACATCAGTCAAACAGAAGTTATACACTTAAAAGAAACATATATTAATGAGGCAAGCAAAAGTAAATTCAATTTCTTTTCATTTTAAATATTGACACAATCTACCTACATAAGGAAGAGAAGAAGAATATCTGTCTTTTGGACAGAGAATATATATTTATATCCAAGAACTTATTTGAAAAGAAGATCAAGATTGTATATAAACTGTGGTGGATAAAGAATATAATAATACAATGTTAACTGTAGTGAACATATACTGTTTCATGTGTGTGAGTGTTAAACTTGCTAGAAAACACCTTGACACTATATCAGATAATATGAAAAAAATCTAAAATTAAGAGGAGATTTCATTTGCATCAGAGAGAAAAGAAACTAGTGCTACTCTGGATATAAGAATTTTAGCTAATGCTAAAACTCAAAAAAATGAGTTGAAATATTAAGACTTGGGGGGGGTACTTTTCTTTAGGGAATTAGATTGTCTTAGATTTCTCCCACTAACTGCACACTTTTGGAACTAATTTGAGCATGAATAATCTTATTATTTCACATTATCTCAAATCAACTTTCAAAAAAGTAGCATAATCCCCTGCTCTAGTTCTGATCATAATGCATTATTATCCAAAGTTTATACAAACAACAAATAGCTAGCTATAACCCCTAGCATGGCTGCTTTTTAACTTAACATGATGATTTCAAAAAAAAAAAAAATCATCAATGAAATAGACATTACTGGGGACTAAAAAACTGATAAGTTGTATGTATGTGTGTGTGATATGTGCTTGTTAAAAGTAAGCATATAAAGTGGAATGTGAGTGGAGTGTAATGACTGTAAAAGGAAGAAAATGAAACAATGGGATAAGGAGTTGTAGGATTTAAAATAGAAACTGCAACTGAATAAGAAGGAATATCGAGAAGGAAATTAACCCTTATCAAGTTAAATAAAAGCTTTGAATGCTGACTAGCAAATCATATTATTTCACAATATGACCTTAGCTCTAGAAAAAATAAAAAAGTTCCAACCTTTCAATGACAGTAAGTGGCATGCACAATTTAATAAAAAGAACAACAGTCTTATCTAGAACAGTTTAAAATGTCGGGTAATAAATATCCATGTCATGGCACACAATACAAGAAACATTCAATGGAAGATAGAAGTAACTTAACAAAAAATTTCTAAATGAACTTTCCAGAAAAAAAAACTTAAAATTAATAAAATTCCAAGTATAGACATGATAATGCAGGAAATGTATAAGTTACTGCAATAATGGTAATCTATTTATTTCATGAAGTTGTAATTGAGATTTACAACATTCAAAAATACCTCAATCATGGCAAAACTTTTTAGTCACTTCAGTCTTGAAAGCAGACAAAAACTTTGCTGACTGTGCCATAGATATACTAATTTCATTATTAAACATAGAATACAATATATTTTTATCTGCTATAGTTGATAAAATGAAATATTCTATACTATGACTGATGTATAAAGAAAAAACAGATTTGATTCCTAAAAGGCAAACTCAAGAAAACATCAAAAGTATTTTGACTATAATAGATGAAATGAAAACAAACAAAGTAGCATTAACAGCCTTAGACAAAGAAAAGACCTCCCAAACACAAACCTAAGCATGCTACACATAACACTTTCTCTGCAGAACACAATACACATAACAGCTCATGCACCAGTGTCTCACCTGTCAAGCCCTTAATCCAAAACACAAAACCAAACATATTAGTCATAGATGATTCCATCATGAGATATACAGGTGTCCCTCTCACCAGGCTGGATAAGGAAATGGTCACAGTCAGCTATCTGCCAGGTGCTAGAATCTGCCATATCACACATGCACTCAAGTCTCTCAACAACAGGTACTGTTATGACTCCATCATAGTCCATGTTGGTGTGAACAATTTGAAATGTACTTTTCTGGACTATATGAAGAGAGACATGACTGAGCTCTCTGATTATGCATCTCAGGCAGGTATGTCCCTAGCCTTAAGTAGCATTTTACCCTCACCTAGGATGATGCCTCAATGCAAACAGAAAATGATTGACTTCAATAATTGGCTAAGTTTCTGATGTCATTCTAAGGGGATGCAGTATCTGTCAGCCTGGGATGATATGACTGACCTTGATGCTTTGCCAGAGATGGTCTTCATCTGCCAGTCCTGAGATTTTGGCTACTAGCTAAGGCTCTTGCCACCCCCCCCATAGTGTTTTTTTAGGCAATGTCTCAAGGACAAAATTCCTGACGTTAAAACTCCATCTAAAAAACAACCTCAAGCTTATGCTGCTAAATGCGAGGAGTCTTAATATGAAACTGCACTCACTAGAAGCAGTCCTCACCTTGGAAGATGCAGACATTGGTGCAGTCACAGAGACCTGGTTAAAGGCTGTGGAGAGCACACCATACTGGGCTACTCCTCCTTCCACACATTCAGACCACAAACTGATGGCATAAAAACTAAAGGAGGTGGTATATCAATATTCATTAAAGATAAATACACCTCCAGATTGGTTAAAGAGTATGATTCCCTGGTGATACTTCACATGCAGTTAACTGTTGGTAGGACATCTATTAAAGTCATTGCCAACTACAAGACCCCCCTCCATGAATCAGGACCCCCACTCTGCCTATTTGGATATATGTGAGACTGTCAAGATACATCTGAACACCATTGTTTTGGGTGACTTTAACTACCGATCCACTGACTGGGTAAATTACTCATGCTCAAACTCACTTGCCCAAAGGTTTCTCAACTTCTTTAACTCCAATGCCCTGGAACAGCTGGTTAACACCCCCACAAGGGATGCCAACATCCTGGATCTGGTGCTTACCAACATGGGGAGCATGGTAGCATAGGTTCATAGGTTCATAGGTAGGTACTAGTCTATCGGCCCTGGGGCCTATACAAGCCCAGCCAAAAAGGTACCCTGGCTTTTGTCATCCAAGAAAATTATTTTCCTGTGCCACTGTCGAGCAGAGCCACAGAGGTGATCCCCGGGGTGAATTTCCTATTTCCCATCCAATCATCAAGATTTTTCTTGAAGAGTGCACATGAAGAGCTTTGTTTGATATTGATAGGTAGTTTATTCCAGAGTATGGGAAGTCTCTGGGACAGGAATCTATCCCTCTGGCATGTTCTGTTTATTGTGGTGACAAGGTTTAGGTCCCTAGAGCATGTAGCTCGGAGGGATTGGGATTTCTTTAAGTGGATCATGTCCAACAGCTCTGGGTTTGACATAACTTTGTATGTTAGGCAGAGATCACCTCTGAGTAGGCGATATGCGATGGAGTAAAGCTGGAGCTTTTTGAGACGGTCTGCATGGGCATCTGTCTGAGGCCGGTAATCCTCTTTGTGAGGTATTTCTGTGGCCTTTCCAGTTGTTGTAGATGTCTTGTGAGGTACATAACAAAAGGGGTGTTGTACTCTATAATGGGTCTAATGAGTGATGAGTAGAGGGGAACAATGACCTCTTTTTTTTCTGGATGAGAAACCTTTTGTGATGAGGTGTGCCACGTAGAAGGATTTCCTGACTACTGTGGTGATGTGATTATCAAAGGAGAGACTACTGTCCACCTGTGTCCCAAGGTCTCTTATCACACTTTTGGCATTAAATATACTACTGCCTATGTTGTATTTCATGGGTACAGACTTTTTACCAAAGGAGATGACAATGCACTTTTTGGCACTGAGCTTGAGGCCATGGCTTTGACACCAGGCATCTGTCTCAGTGAGGCTCTTTTGTAGGATGTCCACATCGTTAGGAGTTTCGATTATGGCTCCTAGTTTGTAGTCATCTGTGAACTTCATTAGCCAAAGACCTTCTATGTCAGCCTGTACTTCAGAGAAGTAGATACCAAACAGGAGAGGACCCAGGACTGAACCCTGTGGTACTCCACTTGTCACTGGTCTGAAGTCAGATTTGGAGTCTGCTACTTTCACAGTGTGGGTTCTGTCAGTGAGCCAGTTGGCAACCCATCTTGTGACATAGGGATTTATACCTAGTTTAGTGAATTTATCTATAATTCCAGAGTGGGGGATGGTGTCGAAATCCTTGGCAAGATCTAGATAGGCTGTGTGAACCACCTTGCCCTTGTCTACGGCTTTGGTGACTGCTTCAAAGAAGTCTATCAGGTTTAGGAGACATGATCTGCCTTTTACAAACCCAAACTGGGTGGGATCCAGAGATTGGAGATTACCAATGTCTTTGTTTATAAGTTCCATGATGATACGTTCCATGGCCTTGTAGACCAGGCTCATCAGACTAATGGGGCGGTAGTTCCCGGGGTCCATGGTGGCTCCCCCATTGTGGAGTGGGATAACCGTTGCTTTGCACCATTCAGCAGGCACAAAGCCTGATGTGAGGCTATGATTGAACATGGTACTTAGGTGGGGTGCCAGTTCATTCTGTAGTTCATGTAGCGTGCAGCTTGGGATGTTGTCTGGTCCCATGGATGCTGTGTTCTTGGCTTTGGAGAGTGTGGTTTTTACCTGTGCAGTCGTGATTACAGGAAATTTGCATTCTTCCGGTATAGAGATGGGCTCTTTAGGGGGTGAGAGGGGGTAAAGTTAGCACTGAACCTACCTGCCAGGATGTTGGCAATATCAGTTGGGTCTGTATATTTAGTGCCATTGTGCTGTAACTCGGAACAGATCTGAGTGTTGCCATTAAGATTCTTGACATAGCTATAGAATGCTTTGTGGTTGTCTTTAGAATCAGTGGCGATTTTGTTTTTGTAACTAGCTTTGAAGGATTTTATTAGGGATCGCAGCTTCTTACTGAGGCTGACCAGGGAGCTCCTCCACTCGTGGGATTTTACTCTCTTTTGCAAGAGTTTCTTCCTTCTGTTGTACAGTTTGTTTATGGCAGGGGACCACCAGATTGGCTTCCTTTTTTTGGAGGATAGCATCTTGGTTCTGTTTAGGATAGCACAATCAATGCACTCATGTAAGTGCTTATAAAGTGCAATTGTGTAGAATTCAGTAGACGTAACTGTATTGTCCATCTGCATGGGTGTCATGAAGTTCACCACTTCTGTCTTAAGAAGCATGAAGTTGGCTTTGGAGAAATTTTTTACCATTGTTTCCTTAATGGGGGGTTGAGGCAGATTGTGAATATCTAGGGTAATTAGCTTATGGTCGGATCTGACCAATGAGGTGTTGACTTCAGGTGTGGAACACTGGTCACTCATATTGGTAATGACTAGATCTAGGATATTGTTGCCCCTGGTGGGGGTGTGGATAAGTTGATCCAGGGCATTTATGAATTCCAGAAAGCATTGAGTGAAGGAGTTGGTACATGAGTATTTTTCCCAGTTAATGGTGGGGTAGTTGAAATCGCCCATTATTAGTGTGTTTGGTTGAACCCTAATATTTTCCAGTACATCAAGAAAAGAGGAGTGGGAATCCAGGGGCATGGTGGGTGATCTTTAGCAAGCTACAATTTGGAATGCAGTTTTGCCCAGAGTTAGTTGCACTTGGATAACCTCGGCTGCATTATGCAGAGCAACTAGCCTGGAGGTGTGGATATCCTTAATGAATATGGACACACCTCCGCCTTTGGTGTTCTGGTCCAGGTTACATGGCCAAAAAGTGTAGTATGAGTTATAGCCTGGTAGTGCAAGGGTGCTCTCTGGAGCCTTGAACCAGGTTTCAGTCACTGCACAGATATCAATGTTCTCCATTTTAAGGAGTGCCTCGAGTAATTGCATTTTGAGATTTAGACTTCTAGCATTGAGTAGCATCACCCCCACTGTGAGGTTTTCTCTGGTGATATCTGAACACAGATCAGTCTCATTCAAAGTAACTATCGCACCTGACCCCCACCACCAACAGAAACTAAACTAAAAAAGTCCCCAAAGCAGATTATAACCTCTTACGAGATGGTATAGGTAGCTTCAATGCACCTCCCTCCTCAGATGGAACTGGCAAATATGCCAATTTCTACTACAATGCTTTAAACAAAACACCTGTATAACTGCATTGATTTGGCCGTACCTGATAGGACCAAAACAAGCTCCTCAATGAAGAGCAAACCTGCCTGGTGGACAACTGTCTTTAACAGGCTTTACAATAAGAGGAAGAAATCACTGTCTAAGAGTAAGAGGTAGTGAGCCCTAAACTGGAAACACTCCCTACTCAGCTTAAATAAGCAAGTAAGACTTCTTGTGAAGTCCTCCAATGCAAACTATATATCCAAATTAGCTTCCTCAACTAAGGACAACCATAATGCATTATTTAGTTACATCTGTAACCTGAAAGGAAAGGCCCAGATTTGTGTCAAACTAGTAGTTAATGGTACCACATATACTGAGCCTGTGGACATAACTAACCTGTTGGCTGACAGGTTCTGTGAAAACTCCATTCCCCGTTCACTGCCACACATACCCCATGACATCCCTGCCACGTGTCCCCTACCTTGTATCTGTAAAGAGCAGATCATATAAGCTCTCTCAAAGGCCAAAAGCACAGTATCTATGGGACTTGATAACATCCCAGGCTGCATCCTACATGGGCTCCAACAAGAATTAGCAACACCATTGTGTGCTCTTTTCAATCATAGTCTAAGCACTGGCTTCATCCCAGCTGAATGGAAAACTGTCACTGTTATTCCCTTGCACAAATTTGGTGGTTTCACTGACCCTGGGAACTACAGACATATTAGCCTGACTAGCCTTATGTGCTAGGCCATGGAGAAAATGATTATAGACCTTATCAAGAAAGATATAGGTAATGTCCAAACACTTGACCCTACTCAATTTGGATTTCTCAAAGGGAGATCATACCAGTTAAATCTGGTGGACTTCTTTGAGACAGTCACCAAGGTCCTGGATGAAGGGAAATCTGTGCATAGACTTAGCCAAGGCTTTTGACACTATCCCTCACTCAGACATCACTGGCAAACTCACCCAGCTAGTTATCAACCCTTATATCATTAGATAGTTTGCTAACTGGCACAATGATAGAACACATATAGTCAAAATAGGGGAATCCACCTCCAACAGTAGACCTGTAACCAGTAGTGTTCCACAGGGATTAGTCCTGGGACCTGAACTGTTTGGATTCTATTTTTCAGAAGTACAAGCAAAAAAAACTAAAGGTCTGTGACTGACAAAGTTTGCTGATGACTGAAAACTGGGAGTGGTCATAGACTCTCCAAATTATGTCAACATCCTACATGAGGGTCTTAGACAAACAAATGATTGGTGCCAAAGTCATGGTCTTAAACTCAATGAAAAAAAAAAAATCTGGTATGAGACCATGGGCATACAGGTTGACAGCAACCTTACCTTTGACAACCATGTATCCACAGTGGAAAGAAGGGAATTTTATATTGCACATTTCATAAGTGAGGGCATTGCCTCCAGAAAAAAAAGAAGTTATAATCTTCCTGTACTTTTCCCGCATCAGGCAATAACTGAGTGCAATGCCCTTTTTGGTATGTAGCTTTCCAAGCACCTGCAGCAATTGGAGAGACCACAAAGGGTCCTCACAAGGAAAATTCAAGGTCTTCAGCATCATTTTTATGTGGATCATATGAAATCACTATCACTTTATTCTGTTTCATACAGACTACTCAGAGGCGATCTACACATTGCATATAAGGCAGTCTCTGACCCTGCTTTATTGCAAATGTTGCATATTCGCAAGTCAAATGTTACATGGGTTACTCACTCTAAAGACCTTAATCTGGTATGTGTCATTAATAGAACTTGCTGGAGGGACAGATTTATCTCCCAGAGGTTACCACACCTTTGGAACTGACAACCACTTCATGTCAAACAGATCACCTCATTGGCCCTTTTCAAATGCAATCTGAACGACTGGATAGGTAACTGTAAATTCACCCCAGAGGCTACACCTGTGTCCATGTTGGACAGTGACAGTAAATGCTGATTATGGAAATAAGGGTAGAACTTGGCTAGGCTTGTAAGGGCCCTAGGGCCATTAGCCTAGTAATTTCCTAGGGTCCTATGATCCTATGAAAAAAACCTTTGAAACTATTAGATTAGATTAACTATTTAAAACATTGGGTTATTATGGCTTCCCTCATGAGTTTATCTTATTAATCGGAAACATGTACCTTAATAATAAAGCATACATTAAATTTGGTGCATATTTATCAGATACCTCTGAGATCATGCCAATGTCCCTCACAGTAACACAATGTACAGTAAGGACAGTATCTACACTGAATTATAAAAGTATGTCATTACATGTGACAATCATAGTGATGTTACATTGTCCTGTGCGCACATATGCATTTGATGCATAATCTGGCATTCACCATAATATCTCTTCAAATATTCCAAAATGCAGTCTCACACAATTATTGCACAGCTCCTCCTGTGGTGCTTACTTGTGTTATATGCATTGGCTAGACAAACATTCAAGTTGTACATAGGAGAAAGCACTGTAGAATGACTGTGATGGATTTTGTGAGAATAGGTTAACCAAGTTGGCAACATGGTGTAAGAATAAGCACTGAAAGGAGACATATTACTTTACATGAATTAATTAAGTGAGTTAATATCATTCAAAATTCCTGATCATCTTTGCACAACAGTAACAGGCATGCAAATGTTGTGCAACAGAAAACTTTAAATCTTTGATCTCCTCTGTTTTTTTCTTGCACTCTTTAAGCGCAGTGCCACTAAGCTAAATTGCCCTGCTGATGGCAAAGTGTTAGTGCATCCACAAAAATATACTGAAACATTGAACTTAATAGTTGTGTTGCTCTGTGCTGTGTTGTAAGACAGTATTAACAATAGGTAGCAGGCAGACTAGTGTAGCAGCAATATGCCGATGTGTTAATTAAAGAGATTTAGCCAATATTTACAGTCATAGTAGTCAGACAAAACATCATGAAAAATGTTGTCATCCATATGTATTTGAACATATTAAGCATGCTGATAAGTAATTTAGACCTGAGTTATATCTTACCTCAATATTTAGAAATTCATTTTTGTGAAAGTTAATATCAAACAGCGATTTTTAGCAAATATGAATGTATGTAATTATCTTTATTACCATATTGACCACTATAATCTGACATCCAACTCTTCATCTTGTTTAAATTTACAGTCAGGTGAATAAACATAAGACTCAGAGTACTACACATTAAACAGATTAATGCAGACAAAGGCAAACAAATCCAAAAATATTGCCATAAGCTGTGTACTTCCATTTAGTCTTATTTGCATTACTTGCCCAGTGCCAGACATAGCACCAATGCAGATGTGGAAAAATACTGACACAGAACGGAGAAGTTACATATTCGGGGTAACATGAAGGCAGCGACTGGGTAAATTATCACTGAAGAAGGATAATGGTAGCTCACAGGTACAACTTAATTACTGAACCATAAACACTTATGAATGTTTAACTAATGGATGGAATAGAACCCCTGAAATTATTTAAAAAAAAAAAAAAAAAAAAATATGTATATATATATATATATACATTTGAGCATTCGCTCATCATGCCACAGAGGAACTGCTACCTCATAGCATTAAAGTGACACTATTGAAATACATTGAAAATGTATGGAATAGGGAGGGTTCAAAAGAGTTACAGACAGATGCAGAGAGGAATAACAAAAATATGGTTTGGGACATGTAGGAAAATCTGTATGCTGTTTACTCCGACTTCTTAAATCATCATTAATCTGTCATGTTCTGTACAATAAACTGATGGATACATGTACAGATAAGTGGTGGGAGAGTGAAATAAACATTACTACCTAAACAGGATTAGGTTGGCTTCCTAAAGCTACATGTTGTGGATGTAATGTTTTTGAAAATGATATCTTGTTGCATTATTCCACTGCTATATTAAGAAAATATGTTATATGTAGAACATTACAGACATTTGCAAGTAAAATATGATAGGAATATGAACTGTGATGAAGTAATACACTGATGTATAACTGTAATCGAAATCATGACACTATGCCAAAAATTCAGGCTACACACAAAATAATTATCTCACCATGCTACACAGGACCTTCTGATTTTGTACTTCCAGCAGCCTATTAAATGTTACATTAACTGTTTCACAATACTGTCTTATGTATGGTATTGCTCTGCCTTCCCATAGCACAGCAGGTTTAAGCACATATTTGTGGCAGTAACCCAACGACTTTAGATTACATGAAAATCTCCAGCTTTTTGTCTGAAAAAGTTAAACAGCAGTTACTGTTACTTAACATTGCTATGCTGTGCCAAAATCCACGCAAATGCTGAGTACATAAAGTGAAGGATTTTTGACAGGCCATTTCTGGCCATTTGTGTGTTTCTGAATCTATTTTTTGTCCAGATTAAATGTTTGAAAGAGGGTTGATAGGACAGTGGCGAAAATGGGGCTGGAAAGCAGAGGTTAGCACGCAGGGTAAGAAATTCCACAATTTTCAGGAGGACAATGGGAGTGCACCATAGCTATCCATATCTTCAGAACTTCAATCAATTGTAAACACAATTTCATGACTTTGCAGAGTCACTACACCAGTGATAGGTGACAACAATGGAATAATGAATGACCAATTGGACTTAATCAATTGTGTCAGAAAGACACATAGGCAACGTGGAGAGCTATGTATAGAGCATAATTTTTTATGGAACAAGTGCCCATGGTTGCTTTTTATTTATTTATTTATTTTTTATCAAAGAGAGAGAGAGAGAGAGAGAGAGAGAGAGATTGCAAAAAGTGCTTAGGAATGAGAGGGTCAGGTAGGCAGGGTAAGTTAGGAAGCATCCATAGACATACAGGACATACAAGACAGATGAGCATGGGGTTGGAGACAAAAGGTTGGGGAATGCCATGATTGGGGATGGGCAGGGGACATCAGAGGAGCACCCATGTTCAGCATGAAGACAAGATGAATCTAGTTCTCACCCTCTCAATTGTCATCACTGTCTCCTGCCGCAGCTTCCTGGGTTAGTGCCAAATGTGGCACTGTCTTTGTAATGTGATGCAAGACCTTTTGAATCTTGCCCATGCATGCACTGTGGCCTCCTCTCCATTATATCCTCCACCAGCGGTGTCAGTACCTACTAGGAGACAAAATTTCCACCTCCACTAGTAATGCTCCTGGATGGTAATACTGTACCAGCACCTGTGTCAGAGCTACCTGATGTACTGTACTTAGGTAGGGATGTGGTTATGGAGGCAACACTGACAGCTTGTGACCCTGAAGTAGTGGGGGTCTGTGTTGCCATATGTGGAGGGTAGGAGGCTGAGTCTCAGTGGTTGGTATACCTCTCTGTGCTGTTGATGATGAATTTTCATCATCAAGTTTTGCAAACATAGATTTTTTAGGGGGGATGTTATAATTTATTAACAAACAGGCAAGGGTGGGGTAAACTAAAAACAGAGATAGTTAGAGACATGGAATGTCACAGTACTTGTACTTTAAAAAAACTTTATTTGGCAATATATAAGCAACTATAATAATTTACTATTGCACACCTTTGCAGCATCCATATATGATAGAAAGGTATTTTTGTTTTTATAAATAAAGAAATATCACTGTTTAGATATAAGAAACAGTTGCATTTATTTTAATATTACTGACTGGAATTATGCATTCTAACTTGATAATCATAATTACCATAATGCAAATATTACTGACAGACTGCTGTTAAGATATTATGACCAATTAAATGAAGGCTGCTTCTGGGTACTGAACCCACATACAGTAAAGATGGTATTTTAACTGCTGAATGCAAGCAGGAACAGTTATTGTGTAAGCCATGCATACTTGAGATGAATGATGGAGTATGCCTTCTTGAGATGCTAGTGCTCGAGGGAGTGAAAATATTATTATGGCTCAATTGATTAATACTTACCCTGTACTTCTCAGAAGTGAGTTAATTTATTCTGGTATGCCTCATGGTTTGCAGTTATCTCTTCAGCCATTGAGAACAAAAAGAAAAAAAAAATTCTCTCTCATTATATATATAAAAGTATACTGAGTAACTGCATTGGCTGGCTACATAATTACTGCTGTATCATAAACAGGTATGAGCCGGTATCCATACACAACACAACTGGTGGGGATGTTCTCCATCCAAAATTCAACCTCCCATCAGCTTAGGAGGTTCTGCTTGTACTTTTTAAGCATATTATACGTAGTTGTGATGATATTGGTCCCAAATTACATGAAATACCAGTTGCACTGGAGACAACCTTGGCTAGGTTATTCCAAGTCTCAGCCTTATACTGAGACCTCATATAACCGCCCCCCCCCCTGCAGCAGCCTATGGATATAGCACTTCACAAGGTGTACCACAAATATCTTGGACTCCTCAGCACCCCACCTTTGTGCTCTAAATGTGTCACCATTCTCTCTCTCTCTCTCACACCACCCATGCCTATAAAAGTCAAGCAAACAAAATATTTTGAAGTTGCACCTATTTCAGATTTTGCATATTTTGCAAACACACACAGTTTTGTCACCTGCATTCACATGATTGAAAGCAGACTAAAGTCTTGGCAGACACATTAGCACTACTTACAGCAGGTAGCAGTAAAAGTGTGAAACATGGCATTGAACTGTGCCATGTGTGATGTTCCACCTATTATCAGAGGTTCCAGTGCTTAACAGTAGAATGCTTACTGGCTTCGTTTCTGAGGGTTGTACTTTGGAAGGTGAAAGATGTCTGAATTCTGACATATTATAAACTTGGGGCTTACCCAGTATTATTATTATTATTATTATTATTATTATTATTATTATTATTATTATTATTATTATTATTATTATTATTGTGACAGTTGTGAATCAATTCCATATGGTAAATGAGGCAAAAAATGCAAATTAATGAATTCACTGTTATTGCCACAGGAGAACCCATATGGTAAAGGAGGCAAAAATTGCAAATTAATGAATTCAATGCTATTGCCACAGGAGAACTAACCTTACAACATGAAAATGTTACATGTAGTGATATCTGAATTAATAGAGATACACTTCATAGAGGCCTATATGTGTGTGGTTGTAATCCTGTCTTGGAATGCATTCCTACATAAAAGTCATTTTTACTGCAAGTAAATATATTTCACATGGATGCAGTGGAATGTGATGATCAATACAGGTTGGCCTATGTTACATGCATACTTCAGAATACCTAAGGATCCTAGACTCATAGAGATATGTCATGAGTCATGATGATTACAACAAAAATATTTTGCCCATCATACATATGCAAGTGATTTTTATACAACACATATTCATTGTCATGTCTTGAGAAGTGGACATATATTAGGCTGTGTATATCTCTGAAACATTATTCATATATGCTAAACAGTGCATTTTCATTATGCAAGGCTTATTGATACATTGCTTACAAAAAACAGACTCAACATTATCAATTTTCTTTACTGTTACAGTCCTGTTCAAACATTTATGAAAAATGCACTTCTTATACCCTTGTTCAGCATTATTACACAGCTGGATTCAAACCCTTGACTGGCTGTATTATTTATTAAAAGCTACTGCTCTTACACCTTATGCCAAAGAGAAAGCACAGAAAAATGTGCAATGTTGCCAAACATGTTTGCGCTACCTAAAGTAGCCTTAACTAAATGTTTCATTTTTTACTTAGGTAGTGAACCATGATTGTGCACTGCCAACCAGAGAGCAAATGTATCTTAAAATGGAAAAAAATAGAAATGAAATATTGTGATTTATGGAAAAGTGTTCTGTAAACATGAATTGAACAATGTTTTATGTATCTTATTTTTGTCACTCCACCTCAGCTACTCCTTGCATCATAGAAAGCTACCAGACAGGATTATTTTCTTGAATGATTACAATCTGAAGTGCTGCTGGCTGTGCAAATCTTCACGGAGATTTTGAGCTTCCTAAGGTAGCCTAAACTGCATTTTCATTATTTCCCAAGGCAGTGCATCTTGTTTGTGCAACTTAAAATTAAAGTAACTGAAAAATACATATTATGATAACTTGCAGTGTGATCTCTACAATGGACAATGCATTATGTGCCTTATGTATCTCAATTCACTTCAGTTAAACTTTGTACCACAGAATTTGACATCTGTCAAGTGCATTTACTGAAGTAAGCATGCTACCTATTGCATGGGGCTGCACAATGATGCTAGGCATGTTTGAGCTACCTAAGGCTGCCTAAATAAAAATTTTCACTTTTTTCCTTAAGTACTGAACCATGTTCATGTGATGTCAAGCAGACAGCAAGTGTACCATGAACTGAAAATATATGGAAAAGTAAAGATTGTGAATAATACCAAACTGTTCTATAAACAGGATTTGAGCAATGCTTCATGTGGCCTATTTCTCTTGATTCCCTTCACTTACATCCTGTGTCCCAGAGTTTGACATTTGTCTATTGCATTTAATGATGTAAGTATTTTTTCCTGTTGCGTTGGACTGTGCAACAATGCTAGGCATGTTTGAGTTACTTCAAGCTGCCTAAACTAATAAAAAAAAAATTTCACTTTTTGCTTAAGTAGTGAACTATGTTTGCATGATGTCAAGTGGAAAGCAAATAGAAAGTACATTAGAAATATAGTATATGTTAGGGTATTATCATGAATGAAATGCAATGCAGGGTTATATGTAGCAATGGCGGTAGTGAGAAATGCATTCAAGTGAACAATTCTTCCTTCTCACATCTACTTGCAGCATCAGACAAGTACTTTATGGGACACATTATCGAAATTGTAGTTAATGACACATTATATTAAAGTGGAGAGATTAATGGTCATGTATTGTTACCAGTAGTGACAACTGGTTAATTTCTAAACAACACAGTCGTATAACAAAAAGTAATGAAATGTATATTCAGACAATCATCTGTAAAAGTATCATGTCAGTGGTTTCAAACCTTGCATCAGATATACAGTACTTCATCTATAAGTGCACTGCACTCACACCTTATCTCATAAAGTAAGTGAGATTTCAGGTGCATTTTCTACTCTACATACTATCCAGAATGGTGATGTCTGTCCACATAATGTTGCTTAGCTGGTTTGTGCTACCTATGGCAGCCTAAACTAAATTTTTCATCTTTTTCCTTAAGCTGCGAAAGTGATTTTCATGCTGTCTAATGGCACACAAATGATACAAGAAAAAATAATAAGCTTTGTAGATAATATAATATACATGTACATGTTGCACCAAATATGATATGTTGCAACAGGGAGCTCTATGGATTTGAAACATCAAACGATATAGAAAACAACCATTGCAATGTACTTCCCAGAGCTGCCACAGACAAAGACACTAGCAAGGTAATGAAAAGTGTAGATACAATTAAAATATGGCAGTGTATCTAGTCACATTGAACACAAACAATTTACGAAAGTTGTCCTTTCAAATTTGACTGTGAAAGTCTGTATGATTGGGATATTGCCAGCAGTTAGCATAGACATGCATTCACATGATATTAAATAAAGACTGCAATCACTGCAGCTATATCCCTCTCTTTCTGTCTGGTGCATACTTTGATTGACTATCCTTTCATAACAGCAACTCAGTCTCTGTTTTCTTGCTATATATTATTGTTAACAATGCTTGTAGTATTCCCTTTAATATGAATAACCTTTTCTACTCAGGGCCAGTAACTGTGGTCATTTAAGGCAGCATTTGAATGTTAGGACTGTCATTTCCCTATATCAGTCAATGTTCTTGCAGCCCTTTGTTTTCAGTCTCTTTTCCCATACACACTCTTAGCTGGTCTATAGCAAAAAGAAGAGAATGTGAAAGCTGATTGCTCCTCCAGTCAGGGTAATCAACGACACCTGCAGGCCATTAACTGGAAACACTTCTCATTGTTGGCCCTTGAAATGTGAGGGCATGTGCATATAATCATCTAATTCCTTACACCATGTATACATTCCCTACAATTTATGCAGCTTTTGGTATTCAGGAATGCTAATGATTTGACACGTCATTTGCATAATCACAGTGCTCACAAGGCTGACTCTGTAATATATATATATATAAATGTAATGGTGTAACTAATGCCCTTGCATTGTACTGGGGAGACTATTTTGAATCAAAGAGCTCAATACTGTTAGTAAAATATGACTTTTCAGGATTTATCTATTTTCTGCTGCATTGTCAAGGTATGTTGCTGTTTCTTAAGTAGCACTTTAGTTTAACATTAAAAGGTGAAGTGCACTGACTGCTGAAAAGGCATTTGCATACATTTAGATTTATTCGCTTTTCTCCCTTTCCTTTACCAAAACCATGTCAGCAATTCTAAAATTATGTTATGAAATACTACCTAACCAAGTAATTATCATCATTATTATTTTTATTCAATATGTCATGTTCTCAAACTTATTGGAGATTATTGTATAGTAAGTATGTAGCATGACCTGTTGTTTCTCTTCAGTGCTAACAGGGAAAAAAAACAGCTGTTACATTTGGTTTTACTTTTTTAATACTATTATTAATGCAAAAATGTATTACAATTTTCACATCTGTGTTATATCCATTACAGAAGTGTTATAAGATTTGTGCTAATATTTAATTTTTAAATGCACTTCTTTTTTCCTTGTGGGGTTGCTGGGGGAATATGGTGGTAAGGGGGTAGATTGGGAGGGTGTGTAGGAAGAGATAAAGGTGAACAGTCTGCCTGAGAGTGGTTATGGAGGCAGGTGTTCAATTATCTTAATGCAGTTGGAGGACATGGGAGATCTTACTCCCACATATGACACTGAGAAACTGGCATGATATCCTCTCTCTGATGTAGGACCACTGCAATTACCTGGGAACAGGTGGCTACATGGGGTGGTCCTGCTACCGAACCACCACTAATTGAAACTGAGTTGTTCCTGTCCACTATCAGAGATCAAGATAGCTCATCAGAGGGTTCCACCAGAATTCTTGATGTTGGTGCAGATGTGGATGACAGATACAGAGTGTCACAAGATGGCATTCCAGGAATGCAGGAAGCAAACGTGGTATTGTTATGTATATTTATATGCATATATCTCAGATGTCTTTTATATATATTTTGAATCCACTTTGGTTGACCGTTTAGAATGTCAACCCAAAATGTGGAATTCAGAATGCTGAAAAGAAAACCAAAGCAAAAATGAATGCATTGACAACCATGGTTTGATGTATTTGACATAGGAGGCAATGTCACTCACCTCCTGCTATGCACATTAATGTATCATTAAACTGTACAGTCAATGGTATGTTAATTCTACTGTTTTGCAGGGGGGGTTATGCCTCCTGCATACCTACATGCCCTGCAGATTAAATATGCCAATTCCGAGATCACACTACAGTGAGGAAATGGGCTAATTCCCAGTTCCTCACTGAACTGCAATGCCCCTGCACAATGTCAAACCTAAATGCTCGAATTACAATACCTGTTCATTGTAGTGTAGTTAATTCATTTGTGTTCAACATTCTGCCTACTTGGAAACTGCAAGTCGACCACATGCCATTCGGCTGATGCAGTTTCCAAGTTGTGATAGTAAACCTATATATATATATATATATATATATATATATATATGGGTCCTAGGACTGTTGAGCGGAAGCTCATTTCACCAAACCCAAAATGGGTGAGCAGACTTTCGTGAAAGTGCGTTTTCACCAAAAATGCGCTTTCGCTAAAGTGAGCTCAAAAAGAAATGACAGAATGGCTGTTGCTGAGATCACGGTACAGTGGGGATAAGGGAATATTCTCTATTCACCACTGTAGTGCGATTTCAGAGTGAGAATATAAAAGTAGGGGGAGTGAGGGGCATAAATGTGTTTACTGTTTTTTTTTTTTTTAATGTTGTGTTTTTTTTTTTTTTGCAGACTTTCGCAAAAGTGCTTTTTCGGTGATAAAGCACTTTCGGGGAAGTGTGCTGAACCGTTTCAGTTTCGTTGAAACGTGTCATCGGTAATTAGTCCTAGCTCCATATGTATATATATATATATATATATATATATATATATATATATATATATATATATATATATATATATATATATATATGTAGAGAGAGAGAGAAAACTGTGTGAGTCAAACTACAACCACACAGAAAGACCACACAAAAAGAGTGGAGATTGCTTTGGGTTTGAGGGGCAGCCAAATATTATTTTACTTTTTTATGAGAACCTTTCTAATTTACATGTTTGAAGGGGAATGTTCTTTTTTTCTTGTTTCATTTGCATTGTGATACTTAGCAAGCTTCTGTCTTTTCCATTCCTTTCATACAGGCACTTCAGGGTTGCAGTTTGCCAGCCCTCCAGCTCGCAAGCACATGGTAAACACAGAATTTTGTTTATTGTTAATACTGTATGTACAGTAGATTCGGGTCCATATGACAGCAAGTTTTTGTAGCTTTATAATCTGTGTGTTGCATTTATTGCTTGATATCATAGATGATCCTGAGAGTGGCATTGTGGAACTCCTACAACTAGAAATCTGATTTATCAGAAATGGGTAAACAGGAACTGATTGAAATGAAAAAATAATGGAGGAAAAAGCTAGGAGACAAAGTAAACAAGAGTCAAACTGCTGTAAAAAGCATGCTCTTTGAAAACTCCCCTAAATATCAAAAATCACAGGCAGGGTGAATGATGCAAATGAACGTGGAAAGATTGATTTTCAAATTAAGATGTCCAAAAAAGGGGAAAATGATAAAATATATAGAAGAAATGAGGGGCACTGTGAAAAACTGTTATAGTGTGCTATACAAGAAGAAGAGGACAGATACGAGACTGGGCTAACAGATTGGGGGGCTTTATAGAAGGGTTAACTATACCTGGAATAACAAAGGAAGAGAATGCAGAACTGCAATGGAGGATATCATTAGGGGAAACTGAATAAAATGCAGATAATGGCTGCAAGGAAAATCTCAGTAAGTGATGGCTTTCTAATAGTATTTTGGGTAACTCAAAACACAAGGTGATAGTGAACTGGCATGCACTGTTCAGAGATATTATAAGGCAGTAAGATGATATCTGACTCCTGGTTTAAAGCAATAATATCTGTAATCATAAAAGAAGGGAAAGGTCCTTGTTCTCCTAGCTCATACCATCCCATCTCAATACTTCAGTATGATTAAAAGATACTTGTTGCCATTCTTGCAAATAAGGTAGCTGAGATCCTCCTGGGGCTGAGGAATGGTGATCAGTGTGTTTTTTCTTAAGGGAAGACAAATGTTTGTCAATGTTTTGAAAACACATCTAATTCAAAGTGAAGTCAAAGCATTAAACAATCAAGTAGTCATTCTGGGATCTGATACAGAGAAAAGCATTTAACTGAGCTCATTGGGAGAAGTTATGGGAAGTAATGAGATGAGGGTGTCATGGTGGGGCAACAGATAGTGTCGTTGCCTCGCAGCAAGAATTCATTTATCTGCTGGGGTGCCTTTGTGTGGTGTCTGCATGTCCTCCCTGTGTTTGCTTGGGTTTCCTCAGAGTGCTCCAGTTTCCTCCTACATTCCAAAGACATCAGTAAGTGAACTGGACACTCTTAATTGGCCATAGGTGTGAGTGGGCATGCAAGTATGTGATATGGAAGGACAACCGAGACAGGGCTAGCCAACTGAAGGTGTGAATCTTGGCTCTAGATGATTACACTGTTGAAGTGACACCTTGACCCCATGTGCAAATATGTGAAAAAGGGATTCTGAATGGATGGATGGAATGAGAAGAATAGGGTTCAGTAATGAGTTTACTGAGTCGGCAAGGTTGCCCATTGTCCCCATTTTTATAATCAGTATATTTGGAAACACTACCACAGGAAATAAGGTAACCTACTGTATGGGAATGAGGAACAGCAAGGCAGGGAGGAAAAGCGGGCCCTGTTTGCAGATGATGTAATTCTATATTTGTTGGATGACCAAAAAAGGAGTCTTGATAAAATTAATAGAATATTGCTGGACTTTGAGCAGATATCTGGGTACAGAATAAACAAAGAAAAAAATAAGGCAATATGAATGAATTATATATCAACCTTTACATTAGTTCAGCAGTTCCCATATTCATGGGGCCACTACAGAATTAAGTATTTGGGAGTTTGGCTGGCAAGGACAGCACAAGATTCTGCCCAAGAGTCATGGCAACAAATATGGAACAAAATAGAATTAATCAGTAGGAAGTATGAAGTGCTGACAAATGATTTATGCAAGAGAATCCACAAAGTAAAAATGTTCTTAGCCCCCCAAATAATATATCTGTCACAGGCTTTAGTGAACAATCTGAAAGGAAATTCAGGGAGAAACTCAGGAAAATGATCATGAACTATATTTCAAGTTATATGCGTCCCAGATTTCAATGGCAAAAGATGATTTGTCCTTAATCTCCAAGAATACTTTCAAGAGACCTGACTAAAATGTTTCATTAGATGTGGAATTTTCAGTACAAAACACATGGATTTTTTTAGGCCAGTGGGGACATTATAGGGGACAGTGAGAAGTAGAACAGTGAAGGGGATTCCTGTCTGTGGCTCAAAAGGAAACTTATTGAAATATGCAAAGTAAAAAATTTAAGGAGATATTTCAGAGGCAAATAAGAGGAATGGAAGTTTGAAGTCTGGCTTATAGGGGTGAGTAAAAGTCTATATATTTCAGGGGTACAGTGAATTAAAAGATGGAGTGAAACATCCAGGAAGATATATTTTTTCAGAGAGCTTAAGAGAATGTGAAGAAAAAAATAACATTGGACAGGATGAAAGAGAATAATCAAATGAAGAGACGGGAAGTGCTAAAACATAGAAGGTTGCACTAAATTTAAATCAAGCATATGAAAGAACAGAAAAAGGGACCTTAAGAAACAGACCTTATTAAAATGTTAGTCTAAGTTAGATAGGATGTGGCAGTGAACAAAAGGATAGTAGTGAGTGGAAACAGCTCGATGTAGGGAAGGTGTTCTCAAGGAAAGAGATAGAGAAAAATTGGGAAGAAAAATGTGGATGATTAAACAATGTGACAAAATCACAGACGTGTAGGATTTCTGGATAGAAGTACATGCACATATATTTTTATACACTGGACAGATTACACAAAATGTTCCAACAAGTGGAGAATAGGTGCAGGATGTGTAAAAGCAATGAAAGTGAAGAATGGAAATGTATCTTTTGGAAGAGATGGAAGTTAGAAATTAAAAAAAACTTACCGAAATGGCAAAAGTCATATTGTGAATGGAATGGAAAATGGAAGTGGACTACTTCTGCCTAAATTAACTAGAAGGGTTAAGAAGAATGGATCATGTACAGGCAGCGGCATTGTCAATGTTAAATTTATAATTAGACACTGGAAAGCAAGCTGAGAACCCCTCATAGATGAAATGTTAAAAGGAATGGAAGAACTTCAGAAGACAGAGATGAACACTAAACAGTCCTAGTAAGTTACACAAGAAAAATATGAATATTGGGATGAGGTAACAACAAGATAAGCAGGAAGAATGAGGGAGGATAAGGGAAAACAAGGTAACGATTCTGAGGAATTCCATAGGCTTAGGTGGAAAGACAGAGGAAATGTAACATAAATAAAATGATATTGCAAATCAGAGTTCTGGGCTGAATCCTCTGCATAGAGAATGATAGTAGTAGTTGACTTAATACAGTGAAAATTATTAAGCTACAGGACCAGTACCAAGAATAAAAATGTATATCATGTATGAGGATTATACTGTAAAATATAATTATTTGAACAAATAAAGCAGCTTATAAAAAAAAAAAGAAGTCAAAATCAAGAAATAAAGATCAGTATGGAAAACTCATATTTTCAGACCCTGGACCAAAATATAGCAATTAATAGAGACAATGAATCATAACGATAACTGATCTTAGTTGTTGATTTTATTTTAGTTAACACCATGTCTAATAAACTTTCTATTAACAACATTTCAAGAATATGTGCAAGCTACTATGTACATTAAATATAAATATGTACAAAATTGATTATAACATTAGATTAATATATCGTTTATTGCATTTTTTTCAGAAAATAAAAAAATAAATAAATAAAAATTTCCTTCATGATTTTGCTTACAGAAGCTGCTTTTGGAAAATGGGAAACATGAAAACTACAACTTTGGTGGACCATGGCAAAGCAACCATATAAACGGTTGAGAGCAGAAGTGAAAATACTTGATTTTTTATGTAAATATTGTAATTTAGCTAAACATAGTACTAGATGCACATGTCTGGGACCTAGTAACTACAACTGTTCATCCTTAACTGCATAAATGAATACGTAATTATTATTATTTTTTTAATTATTGAGCACTTCTTTATGTAGTCGGTACACTAAAGAATGTTTCTTTTATTTAGGATAATGCTATGGGCAGTAGTTGTGGCAGTTCAGAATCTTTGCCAATGAGTTACATGTGTTCATTAATGTTTACTAAATTGTCGCTTCATCTATTTAAGCTGTATGAATTGTTCACTTGTTAATCTTGACATCATAGTTCCTATGATGCCTGAAATAAAAAACAGGGTTAATGAATGAATCTGTGTTAGAAATCTTTTGTATAGACATAAAATTAAAAATCCATACAGGCTTCTTTTATAGAAACTTTGCTTGAACTACAAAAGCAGAACAGTTATTGATAGTCTAAAATTCATAACCAAATTCATAGCATTGAGAATTAAATTACACAATTCAGAGTAAGAAAGATTCATAACCAAGTTCATATCATTGAGAAAAAAATTACACAATTCAAAGTAGCAATGACTCAGATGGTTGTGAACAACATCACTAAGAAGAGAAAATGAACACCAAATATCTAGTAATGTATTGTCAAGAAAGTAAAGCAAAATATAACCATGTTAATTTCTTATTATTTGTGCTAATAAATATTAAAAAAAGCTAACAACTTTATAACCAATTTTTAGACAGAAAATGAAAATGAGTTATTGATACATCAACATGAATGTACGATCATTACAACAACTAAGTAAGTCTAAAGTAAACTGGATGGCAAGATTTAGGAGATATTGAGAGTGGCGCCTTTGGATTCATTTTTTCTAGCAAGTTGTCATCAGATATATAGAAAAAAATTCATATAAAAGAATAACACCACCCATTCTTATTTTTCACCAAAATAAGTGTCTATCTTTATTTTAATCTAGGTGTCCGGTTCGATTCTCAGCTAGAGCGTCTTCTGCATGAAGACATGCATGAATGGGCGTACCTTCGTTGAAGGTTGTGCGTCAGGCCTGGCAAGCCGGTATGTAAAAATCAACTGCCAATCATTAGCGGACCGGAGTTCCGCTGTGGCGACCCCTAACCAGGAAAAGCCAAAAGACATAAGTAAGTAAGTATGAGCTTTGCTTACAAATAATGTTCATTAAAAATATATTCATTTCATGTCTGAACTTGTTTTTTTGGAGTTTTTTTTATGAAATATGTTTTCTTTCTTGTATTTGTCTTATTATCTGTTATTTCATAAACCAAGTATGTATAGCCCAAGCATGCATTACTCTGAGAAAAGTAGTGTAATTAGGTTAGATCACTGCTTCTAGAGTTGAGACAAAAATAATAAATAAATAAATACATTTAGTAATTTATATGTGTTGTTATGTCAAACATAACCAGCATCACAACTGGTATAAGCAGTGTAGCCTGACAATAGTGCTCGGAACATTAAGAATAACAAATGTTTCATGTTTAGCTTTCTGAAAGAAAACTCCACTCATCCTGATAAGATTTTGTTCAATTTCTTCAGCCTGATCTAAACTGAAGACAGCCACATTAAAATTAAATACGTTAAGATTTTACTTGTTTGTTTTTCTGCCAGTAGCTGATCTTGCAATCTCACTACACAGTTTATACAAAGGTGTGTGTTATTTTTGTCTTTGGTAGAGGTAGATCAGTAGGTCATAAAATGGATGATTATGTCAAAACAGTCAGCTAAAGAGTCAGTAACATTTTGCTGCAGTGTGACACGAGTCAGTTATTTGTCACATATGTCAAATTTGTAACACCTTAGCTAGAAACAGAAACTAGTCTCTGAACAATACAGCTTTGTTTAAAATAGTAAAACGCACACACACTCCATCTTTAAATACAATTCTCAAATGTTTATTAATATAATCAAAAGAAGCATAATCATAGAAAAGGATTGGCTGATGCTGACCACCAAAAAAGGCAGGAAATCATAGCATTCTTTCTGTATGGCAGTGAGGAGAGAAAATCACTGTTAACAAAACTCATAGCACAGTTTTTTCTTTATGCCTATAAAATAACATCAAGTTGGAAAATCCTTAAATGCAAAACTAAATTATATGGCAGAAAAAGATCTTAACAAGCTAATAAAAAATACAAATAGCCACAGTGGTGCAATTCCATTAGTAATGCATTAAAGTTTCAGATATTATTACTTTTTCCGTTTTTGAGTCAGGTTGTCCTTTTATTCTCTGTTGATATATGCCTTTTTCTTTCTTTTTGTTTATTTCACTGAAAATGCTAATGATATTTTATATGCTTAGAATATTTGTCTGTACCTCAAGAACCTGGCAAACATAAAAAAATGCTCCTAGTAGCTATAAGCAGGGATAAATACAGTATAATGGATTAATCAACAGGTCCTGTAGCATATAATATAGGCTTTAGATTATTGCAGCCAGCTTTGCATGACTGCAGTATATCCAGACCATTACCATTTGCTTCTAAAACTGTCCCTTGTTTATGGTGCAATGTTAAATATACAAATCCCCCATGCACCCCATCTTCCCATAAAACAGTATGGAAAAAAATAAAATAAAAATAATAGTATTTACATTAGAAAATAAATAGTACTGGGGATTCATAAACACCACATCCATGATTGAGGCCAAGTCTACACTGTTTATAGCAGCTGTGCAATAAGCAGCGATGCTAATCAGATATGCATGTGGTCAGTCCAGTTTGTATGACAAGGAGCCTTTGATCATACATGCAACACAAACCCATGGTTAGATTGTGGTAAGCCACTCACTAGCCACACTGAAATACAAGCAGCTGAGCTTAACAATGGGATGCATGAGCACTCCCCTCTCATGTTTGCAAGTGCACCTACACAACTGACTAATATTGATCTAATCAATGGCAAAAAATATATATACGCACACACACATATATATATATATATATATATATATATACATATATATATATATATATATATATATATATATATATATACATGGGAACCTATCAGTTCCACAAAAGAACACTTACCCGATGACCAGATCACTGAGACCACATCGCTGACAGAGCAGATCTCCAACAATGGTAAGTATAAGTAGTGCAGAGTGGGATGTATTCCCATTTCTGCAATGTGGTGCGATCTCAGAGTTGGTATATTTAAGTAGGGGGGCATGGGGGGCTGCACCCCCCTCATGGGGGTGAAGGGGGGCATTCCCCCTGCTATATACATATTTCTTTTTTTTTATTTTATTGTGGAAACAGGAATACATTCCATTCCATAGTAGATATACTTACCATTGTTGGAGATGTGTTGTGTCGGTGATGTGGTCTCAGTGATTTGGTCGTTGAGTAAGTGTTCTGTCATGGATCTGATATGGATCCATATACATATATATATATATATATATATATATATATATATATATATATATATATATATATATATATATATATATATATACAAAGAGAGAGAAAGAGATGCAGTAGCTCTGTGTCTGAGGGTAGAATAGAGGTAACACAATATATAGAGATAAAATAAAGTGCTAACAATGTTACAGAATGAAACAATTGGAAAAGCAGAGGGAAGAAGTTGTTAAGATAATACATCAGTTTTGATGAATGTAAAATATACATAGGGGAGGTGGGATACAGTAAAGTAACGTGATAAAACAATTGAACTGGTCCTGACAATGTCAGTATCAACAGAGGACCTGTTCTGTAAAGTGAAAGTAATTAAAAAGGAATATGCGTTACACTGAGGGGAGTCAATCCACCAATTCAGCCACTGCAGCACTCTTAGTACAACTTGTCATGAAACACATGTAACAGAGAAATGCAATACATGTGAAGATAGATGGTGACTACATCTATGTATCTCTCTCTCTCTCTCTCTCTCTATATATATATATATATATATATATATATAGATATATATATATATATATATATATATATAGATATCTCAAAGGAAATAATCATAAATTTCACACTTGAATATTTCATAGCAGTGCATTATCAAGGGGATACACTACAGCAATCAAAGTGGAATGGGTCATAAAGCACATATATCTTAGAAATGCAGCACACATCTAGGCAGAAAAGTCATAAAAAATACAACCACCAGGGGATTTGAAACCCCATACCATTGTAGTTATGGAGTAAGAATCATTACAGAAGTACATAGAGCCATAAAAAGGCTTTGAATAATGGCGGTAGCTGTACTTTATTTCAATAGAGAGTGTTCAGGAAAGCATAGATCATTTGTGTGATTAATTCGATCAGGGAGGTAGAGTGCCATTTCTCTTTGATTATTACAGCTGTCAGTGTTGCTCTTTGCCAACTGTCATGCAGTGTATGACTGTAGAAAGATAACTTTGGATTAAATGATTATTTCTGACATAGTTGTGGTGCATCAATCTTTTGATCATAGCATAGTTCAGAAATGGGAGTATATTACAAACTGAGATGAAAATGTGAAGCATGTAGAGAGTATAACACAAGGTCAGCAAATGTGGAATGAGCATGTTGGAAGTGGGACAGGAGCCCATATCTCCCAAGTTCCAAATTCAACAATGGCAAAAGGATCCAAAAATAAATTATATTAGAAAGAATCTACATCCACACCATAATGTACACATTTGCGATATAATTGTTTACATTCAGGGGACATGAACACGTAGCACAAAAAGAGAAACATTCATTACTACAAAGAGACATGAAAGTGTTAGAATACAGCCTTTAATGTGAATTAATGTCAGTATTGCCTAAAATCATGCATTAGTGGTTACCTCAGCTGTGCGAATGATGATAAGGTCTTAGCAGGCTCAATAGATTTTTCTCAGTTTTTACCACTGGACTGGAATCATCATTTCTGGGTGATTAAATATGGGCTTCAAAGTCTCTTTCTGCCAACTGTCTGGCAACGTATACTGCAGCTATATTATTTTTCTTGCATTGTAAGTCCTTTATGGCTTTGTATGTGGTGTTATAACTTATTTATGATAATGGTAAAGGCTGTAAATAGTATAGGGCAGAGATGATAAGAGCAGCAAACACAGTAGATATCAAAAGGTGAGGAGATAAAGATACAGCAGAATAAGATGGGGAAGAAAACAGATAGACACCAATGGCAATGTGTCCATGATTTTCACATGATGTGACACGTGGCAATACATTAATAAGGACAGTCACTGTAAGGGGACATTAAGAAGACACATATATTTGATATGTATTAAATCTTCAGTGTCGATACCAAACTGTAAAACAACCATTCACTTAACTGAATTTTAATTATGTGTGTTGTGTTCATTTTCAATATTGAAGTGATGAGCCAACAAACTGTGGCAAACTGTTTATTAACTAAAATTTCATGGCAAACATGAAAATAGAAACAAAAAAATGGACCTGTTTCGGCTATAAAGTTAACATAGTCTTCTTCAGTGTTATACAAAACATGACTTTAATAGTTCCATTTTATAAGACATGTTAATAATCTGAAAATTCATTGGTCATTCACAGATGCTCATTAAGTCCCGGTGGGAATAACCCACCCAATTTGATGCTCCATTTCTTTTCTTTAGTATTCAATATAGTATGCCATCTGGCTTTATTCATCCTGCTGCCCATAATTTTATCAATCATAATAAATCTGAAAGAAGCATTCTTGTAAATCATTGTATGTTTATAGAGAGCATCGCTGATCTTTTTGGTTCTGATGTCACTAAGTTGTCCTGATATGCATAGCCTTAAAGGTCTAGACATTTGGCCTACAGAAAAAGCGGAACAGGTACATGTTGCGAGGTAGAAGATCCAGTCTGTGCCACAATTTGCAAAGAACCCAATATCATATACATTCCCAGTATTATTGCTGCTGAATTCTTTGGATTTGGTCATGCTCCTACAATGGGTACAGTGACCATAGGGGATGCACCCCACATGTAAGTCACCAGTCAAGGATTTTTGAGGGGAATCCAATTTGGTTCTACCACTGTGTTTATAATGACTAAGCTGTGGGCCTAAATTCCTGCCCCTCTGAAATGAAAATAAACATCTATCTTGTAAAAATATTGAAAGGTTGGCATCCGCAAGAAGTATATTCCAATGCCTCTGTACAATGTTCAGTAACAGATCAGTCTTTCTCCCATAAGTAGTTACTAGTCGGATCAATGATCAATTCCCTGGTTTCCTCTCTTTATACTGCAAAAGTTCCTTCCTGATGAGTGTAGATACCCAGTTACTAGCACTGAGGATATTACCCCTTTTGTAACCCCTATCCCTGAATCTTGTGGTTAAATCATCCTTAAGGTATTCATAGGTATTCGGATGTGAACATATATGTTGGATTGCTACTTTTGGGGCTGTGCAGTTGCCGTATGTGCAGGAACTCTTTTGCGTGTTCATTTTCAAACCATGTAGGTGGTTTGGAATTGGAATACAGGACCAAACATAACAGAGGAAGGAAACAGTGGGTAGTTCTCCAGGTGAGCTAAGAAGGATTGCATTGAATAGAGTTGAGTTAGGAGCATATCTATCAATTTTTTTAACTCAACAATATTGGACAACTCCTTACCTAGAGTTTGGTTCGACAGTCCCAAACTCTTTGACAGAATGTACTCACTGATGATAGGCATGCTTCTTTTCATGAGAAATCAATACACAATGACTAGGAATGACATACAGTTGCATGCTAAAAACATAATATTGTATAGAAACTTCCCATCCTCAGTGGATTAGAACCCTACAGAAAAAATTATGTATCACACCATGTATCATGCTGAATTAAAAGTCTAGTCTTTGCACAACCATACCAATTACAGTAAGGAATGTAAACATTAAAATATGCTGTCTTGCTCCATAAATGTAATTTACAATTGTTTGTATTCTATTGCTTACTTTCACTATGCAAACAGATGCTATATTCTCCTTGCACTCTGTTAGATGCTCCAGTCTGACCCTATACATCTACCTGTTCCTTTCAATATATTCAAGGGCAGGATATATAAAAAGGCCTTAATAGCATATTTGTTGTTAAAATGCACAGCCAAATTGTGGGCTGGATTCAATAAAGGCTACAAAGTCCTCTAAGATGCATATATAGTAGAGCACTGTTTTGTATTCAGTAAGCAGCTCTACATGGTGTGTAGAGCCACACAAGCATGATAAACATTGTGGGCATGCAAATTACTGCATAAGCAGCTGAATTATATGCTATTCAACCCATCCAAGATGGAGTAGCTAATAAGCAAGCTGTAAAGCAATCATGTAGACTCAGTGCAGGTTTTGCCTGTGAATTCCAAAACCTATTGGAATACAGCCACAGTAACTGCTCTACATGGAAACAATGTTAGGGGTGGCTGTTGCTCTTACACATATGTATGGGCAACAGGCCCAAGTCAATGCTGGGTCTGCTGCTAATAAACCTCAACCAAGAAGGAGAAGGCTGTGTAGACCCCATTTAATTTTTCACAATCTGCATGAGGTGGAAATTGTAGAGTGCTACAGGGTGGATTGAGACACACTACAGGAACTCTGCAACATTTGTCATCCTCAACTGAGAGTAAGGGCAAACCAAGGGGAACCAATATCTATGGAGATCATGGTATGTGTAGCACTTAGAATAGCTAGAAAAACCTTCCAGAAACCATCTATGCTGGGTGTGTCAAAGGTATTAGCATCCAGGATCCTACATCACTTCCTTTGTGTGCGTGCAACCCAGGCAATTAACATAATCCTCATATCTGGCACATCTCTCAACTCTATCAGTGGTTTTCTATGGTAGATACCCCACAGGGTCATTTACAGGGGAGATGAAGCTTATGCACTGAAACTGTGGCTGATGATGCCTATCAGAAATGCACACACACCAACTGAAGAATCCTATAATGAGGCACACGCTCAAATAAGAAATATCATAGAGCATGTGTTGGGGTGCTGAAGTCACAGTTCCAGTGCCAAGATACATTTGGGGGAGCCCTGCAACAAAATCCCCATACTTGTTCAGACATTTTTACAGTCTATGCCATCCTTTAGAATATCATCCTGAAAATCCGCTTTAGCAAGAACACAAAGAAGAAGAGGCACACATCACCCCACCACCATTGGCAAGTTCACCACAGCTACATGCAGATGAGAAGTCAGAATGGGAAGCTACCATCCTCTGTGGGTTTAGGCAGATGTAGGCATGTGCAATATGCTCACACCCTGGTCAAGAGGCAATGGAAAGCACACACACTCACCACTCAAGGGGTAAAGCTTTCATTCTATGCATGTACATACAGTAATAGTGATGTCAGGCAATGCTCACAACTTTTACTTACCCATGTAATGGCTGTGTACTGCTAGCATCACACAGACTCAGCCCCAAATTAAAATTCTTACAATTGCTGGACTTCTAAGGTAAATATTTAACCTGGAAGAGGGAAATAAATGTCTAAGAACAGAAAAGAATGGCATATCCTTGTATACTGTTCTTTGCTAATGTAACTAAGTAGAAGGTGGATGATTTGTACAGCAATAGCATCAATATGTGACAGCACTGACTTATGTCAACAGATGTTTGCTAAGTAATAGGCCTCATGCATCAAAGTTTCAAAGACTACAAATCTTGTAAGAAAGAAATAAGATTTTCAAAAGAGCATCACAGACACATACATGCTAAGCAATTGGTCAGCTATGCACCCTGGGTATCATACAAAAGACGTATGTATCCCCAAATCCAAAAGATAGAAAATCAAAAATATGACACAGTTATTAACATTTGCACAAGAGGTTGTGAGGGTGGGGGGGGGGGGTAGGAGGCGAAGGCTGACAATAAAGGCAGTGAGTGCATGTGAGTAAGAAAGATAGACAGGCAGAAATTTTAATAAAGTATCCAAAGGCCACTGAGACTGAATGAGCTGCAAGGCTCACGAGTGACTCATTTAACTGTTATGTGTGTGTGTCTATTTGGGTACTCAAGGTGAAACATTGTGATTGCCTGCAAGAACACAGACAAGCTCTGGGCTATCTCTACATCATAGAATGCTGGACAGGTGTGAGCTGTGCATGGTAGAAGGGACAGTTCATTGTTGTCATCCTCAACCACAAGAAATGACTCTGCCAGGAGTAGCACTGGCATGTTCATGCCCATGGTCAGATGCACTGCTGCTACCTGCATGTGACTGATGTCTGATGGACAAGATCTCCTCACGAGCATGTCCAAGACCATGACTCCATGACCTATCATATCTGGGCATGGACACCTCAATTACTGACAGAGCAGTGGACATCATGCCATTACGGAAGCATGATGGCACACAGCCACATAGCTAACATCAGATGACGATGCTGACCTACATCCATGCGGATGTCATCCCCCTTACAACAGACATTCCATCACAGACACTGCCCTTTCCTTTGTGTCATTCATCCAATCCACTGAATCATCCACACAGTGGAGGTAGTCATGCATGTCAGCATATGCCACATCTACAAGCCTAAGTATTTCTTCAGAGACCCTATTGGAACATGCCTGCACCTCAATAATGATCCTAAACATATGTCGAGTGGCACTGAAAGACACACCAGGATCAGGTTGAGGATATACAGCAGGCCTCCTCCAAGCACCCCTAACCACCATCCTGTTTGGCACCTCACCCATACTTTAGCTACAGCCAGAGTCAACTGGCACTGAAGCCACAGTAACCACACAACCTTGATCAAGCGTATCCCCTCCACCTGTCCAATATCTGATGGCTCACTGGAATAGTTATGCGTAGCCCTATTGGCTGTGCCTGGTGGAAATACAGGGGATGGATGAATGCCATCCTTAGTGTCAGATTCAACCTCTGCAACCCCAACTGTGTCACTATTTGACCACCATCTTCATCAGTATCTGCCATTACTCTGACATCAATAGCTCCATTTTATAAGACATGTTAATAATCTGAAAATTCATTGGTCATTCCCAGATGCTCATTAAGTCCCGGTGGGAATAACCCCCCCAATTTGATGCTCCATTTCTTTTCTTTAGTATTCAATATAGTATGACATCCATCTTTATTCATCCTGCTCCCCGTAATTTTATCAATCACAATAAATCTGAAAGAAGCATTCTTGTATATCATTGCATGTTTATAGAGAGCATCGCTGGTCTTTTTGGTTCTGATGTCACTAAGATGTCCTGATATGCATAGCCTTAAAGGTCTAGACATTTGGCCTATGGAAAAAGCGGAACAGGTACATGTTGTGAGGCAGAAGATGCAGTCTGTGCCACAATTTGCAAATAACCCAATATCATATACATTCCCAGTTTTATTGCTGCTCAATTCTTTGGATTTGGTCATGCTCCTACAATGGGTACAGTGACCACAGGGGATGCACCCTACATGTAAGTCACCAGTCAAGGATTTTTGAGTGGAATCCAATTTGGTCCAACCACTGTGTTTATAATGACTAAACTGTGGGCCTAAATTCCTGCCCCTCTAAAATGAAAAGAAACATCTATCTTGTAAAAAGGTTGAAAGGTTGGCATCTGCAAGAAGTATATTCCAGTGCCTCTGTACACTGTTCAGTAAAAGATCAGTGTTTCTCCCATAAGTAGTTATTAGTCGGATCAATGATCAACTCTACCAGGAGTAGCACTGACATCACATGTCCATGCCCATGGTCAGATGCACTGCTGCTACCTGCATGTGACTGATGTCTGATGGACAATATTTCCTCATGTGTATGCCCAAGACCATGACTCCATGACCTATCATATCTGGGCACGGACACCTCAATTACTGATGGAGCAGTGGATGTCATGCCATTATGGGTGCATGATGGCGCACAACTACATAGCTAACATCAGATGATGATGCTGACCTACATGCGGATGCCATCCCCCCTTGCAACAGATGTTCCATCACAGACACTGCCCATTCCTTTGTGTCATTCATCCAATCCATTGAATCGTCCACACAGTGGAGGCAGTCACACATGTCAGCATATGCCACATCTACAACCCTAAGCATTTCTTGAGAGGCCCTATTGGAACATGCCTGCACCTCAATAATGATCCTAAACATATGTCGAGTGGCACTGAAAGACACACCAGGATCAGGTTGAGGATATGCAGCAGGCCTCCTCCAGGCACCCCTAATCACCACCCTGTTTGGCACCTCACCCACACTTTAGCTACAGCCAGAGTCAACTGGCACTGAAGCCACAGTAACCACACAACCTTGATCAAGCGTATCCCCTCCACCTGTCCAATATCTGATGACTCACTGGAATAGTTATGCATAACCCTATTGGCTATGTCTGATGGAAATACAGGGGATGGATGAATGTCATCCTTAGTGTCAGATTCAACCTCTGCAACCCCAACTGTGTCTCTGTTTGACCACCATCATCATCAGTATCTGCCATTACTCTGACATCAGGTGGTAAGAGTCCTACACTTCCACTGTCAGGATCACCTGTGATAATAAGCAACAAACACAGGAAAAAAATGAATACCTAGACTACAGTTTAATATATTATAACAAACTACTGTCACCACTGTCACAGATGGTAGAGCAACACACACACACACACACACACACACACACACACACACACACACACGCGCGCGCACACACACGCGCGCACACACACACTTCACACATACAGATAAATGCATATTTCTGACAAATGGTCATCAATAATCAAATAAAAGTGTTTATCTTACCATGTGCAGAGGACTGCACACTTTCTAGGGAGGATGGTCCTGAAGAAGTTAAGCAAAAGTTAAAGACACAATCATCCCAATTCCAGTAACTCAGGGAGATAGAATTTTTGATTGTTATGACCATTAACAATACATTTAACTGAAACTTGGCTGACACATCCACCAAAAGCCCATGTGTATTGAACAAAATATGTTAACTGTATCAATTTATCAATAGTTTAAACAAAAATAAATTAATTAAAACAACATGAACCATTACTTTCATTATTTTACTGTATATGTAAATGTTATAAATTGACATATGTACATTTAGCTGGAAGCTGCTCCTTGCACATAATTGACTTCCCAGAAACATCAGCAGCAACATCAATCACATGGTTCTTGTACACTTTCCACTGAGCTCTCTGGATCTCTGACAGTGAATAGGAACTCTAAATTTGGTGTAAGTGGCAGCTGTGTATCAGGACCCCACCCCTGTAGCCAGCTCTTCACAGGCAACAGGCTTCTGCTCTCCTCCTGGCTGATAAAATCATATCAGTGGCCATATGACGCACCTGATCATAAGTCCTGGTGCATCCCCCTACAATACTTACATCATTGACTATCTCATTCCGAATCTGCATTCTGTCAGACATATCCGCATGTCTTTTTTCAAGCAGAAAGGCACAGTAGCATCTAAATGCTTGCACAATTATATCATTTTCTGAGTTTATGTGGATTGGTATGCTTGTATGCCATACTCCTATGTGGCATAAAACAAAGAAAGGGACAACACGTAAATACCACATAATTAAATTCTTGCTTACGTACACATATGCATATTCATTATTATCCACTGGAGACACACAGTTCAGATAGTAACATTTAAGGTTTATGTGTTTGATCATATCACAGTCACAAACAAACCAATGTTTAATCCAAAACAAGGAATAACAATGGAGTAATGTATTGTTTGCCACAAAAAGACCCATATGAGTGCAGAATTTGAAAAGAAAACATCTTGAAACACAACTTTTGTTGTGGAAACACACAAATGGTACTTGGGTCCCCCACCCCCCAAAAAAGAGACAAATGGCAGTTTGTAGTAAGAAAGGAATAACACATTACTCAATTATTTGAATGCTTTCAAAAAAACTCTCACAAAATGTGTACACATTTACAACAGAAAAGTAAATTTTCTACAATTGCCAGTGACTTCTTTCTGTGCCTAGCACTCCCCTAGAGATTTTGATGGGCCATCTTAGTAGCCTAACACGTCTGTGTCACTGACAATATAGGACATTACATTTCACTGAAATAACATAGAAGAGTGTAAGATAGCCAGTTGTAACAATAACACTTGTAATAAAAGTTAATAAGGCTATGCATCTGAGAAAGTAAAATTCCTGACAAAAATGTCTATGCCAACAGTCAACATATACGAAGTGCATACAGATAAAAGTGCCATTTTCTAACGCATATATACTTGTGAAATATTCTAGCATGTACTTGAAAAATACAATCATACCTTAGCAAGATCAGAAGACGTCTGTGCAGATAAATCCAATTTAATAACAATTTTATTCAGTGTTTATAATTAGGGTTCGAGCATGACAAAGATGTAATAAGGTGTAAACTCATTAGAATTGCTGGATGCCAAAGTTTTGATATCTTGTAGCAGGTGTATATATAGTGTACACACTACCTCAGTGTTAGTGGCTAATAGACTGCATCTGTGTATGATTACTGGTAGGGAAAAGGAAGACACAACAGCATTTCAAAGTCCCTTACCTACAGTGAGTGTGTCACCCAGGATACTCTTACAAAAGTGTAGAAGTAAGTGTAGCAGGCTTAAGTGAGCAGCACACTTTTCTCAATTTTTGTCAGTGATAGCCAAGTCTCCTATCTTTGTTGAATACTGTATATTATTGTTGTGCAGTATTCTTATAAATTTTAAGGACAATGATACAAAATGCCCTACAGACTGCAAGTTTAAAACTTTCTCTTGTCTCTAGTCCCAACAAAGCCCCTGGATCTCCAAGAAACTGTGTGCTTGCCATGAGCACATACCAGTGCCTCATATGAGAGCTACTGTCACTAGGGGATTATGCATGTCCAGTACCATAAACAGTTAATTGATGGAATTTTTGTATTGGAGGCATTATAAAAGCATTCTGATAGGATTCAGTCCACATCTGAAGAAGTAATTGAAACACAAACATAGTGTGTGTACAGTGTTAATGTGCATCTTGTTTGCTGAATAAACTCGTGTTTTTGCATTAGTGGGGCTAATTACATGTTTGGAAACAGACAATTGAAACAAAGCTGTTAGTATTATATTTTTATTATCATTTACTCCTATCATTTAATCACAGTCAATATTTGAAAGATATGTCTCCACCTAAGATGTAATGTTTACAAAAGATAATGCCTTTCACTTCCTGCACTCAGTTGTTTCCTTTTTTCTCAATGACTGTGTCCTACATAGCCTAATAAACTGTTTATTTGGACTTCATTCTCCACTATATAATCACAGACCACGTTGCTTTGCCAGGCATGGCCTGCAGGTCTCCCCTCTAGGCTTTCAAATATTAGCTAAAACATTCCTCGGATTTACTATTCCTCTGTGCAGGACTAGATTAGTCCTGCACGGAGGCGGACGTTTAGGAGCAGGATGGCAGCACGCAATGCATAGTAATGAGGCATGCTGCCTGAGCACCTAATCTTACATGGAGTGTGTAAGAGTGCAGGGGGAGTGTCTGAGAGCAGAGCTCTCAAAATATACAAGCCCCCACAATGAAGAACAGCAGAAAGGGCTAAGAAATGAGCGAGACCACTCATAGTTGTTCGCATATCCCCCCCACTAACAGTCTCTCTTGTGTACAACAGCAAGTATACAGAAATAAAATGAACAAAACCTTTTTTTTGTAAACATCCGATTAAAGCTAACCATAGATGCACGGGTGTGCCCATTGCTTAGCTAGTGTTAATGCAGCTTAAATGGCTGAAGAGGATAACAAGGAAGATATATGCAAATGAAGCAGCATAGTAATAATGTAGTGAGCAGGCATTCCCGGTTCGAGTCCCACTGCAGCACTTTCCATTTTCCATGGCAAAGCATGTTATGACCAATATTTTTGTTGCATACCCCACTAAATAACATATATTTGTGAACTGGAGTGCTTCAGTAAATGCACATGTGAGGTGTCAGTGTCATAATGAATGAAGCACTAGTAAGCAGATTTAAGCACCAATAAGCAGTAGTAAGCATATTTAAGCATTGGTAAGCTAGTTTAAGCCCATTTGCACAGGGGTAAGCAATGCGCACAACGGTTAAGCAATTTTGAAACTAACTCTCTGTAAGCATATGTAACCAGAGGTTAACATTGTTTACCCTCGCACAAACATGTGCTATCCACTTACAAATGCTCAAAAGGGCCTTAATCACTCTGTATCCAATGCCCTTGTTCAGGCCATCAACAACAACAAAAAAAAAAAAAAACAGCCTTCCAGGTCTTGAAGCCAGAACCCTACACACTATAGGCACAGTAGTTAACCACCAAGCCATCACAGCAGTACAGAAGAATGAGATATCAAAAAACAAATCTTCACTATAGTAAAATCAAACTGAACCTGTGAAAGGAATCAGTATATAGACATATGTTCCATAACCCACTACATAACATAAATATGTGAACTGGAGTACAGCAGTAAGCCCAGAGGGTGTAATTGTAATAGAATGTTGAAGCCCCCCCAATAAAACACAAGGACCCCATACAGTGTATGTACACATGAATCATGGATAACAGGCATACATATAAGATGTAATGAATAATAAATCAATGCCAAAAAGGAAATATAATACAAAGTCAAATGTAAGCAATGCTAAGCATTGCACAGGCCAGCTTAGGAGGTGTAAGCAATGTGTAGGCCAGCTAACTCAATGTGCCCAGTGTTATATCCCTTTAAACAATGCCAACCTTAGGTAAGCAGGTTTGCCCATAGCTTAGCCTTTTCAAAACCAGCCAATCATGAAAAGTGCGGGAAATCTGCCCTACTTAAGCCCAAGAGGCGGGAATACATCTCATAACTGGTTGTAGCTTCCCTTGCAGGCACTATGTCAGGAAGGGGAGAGGTTGTGCACTTTCGGGCCCAGCACTGGTGCATCCAGGAGTCCAGAGTCATGGCAGGACTCCTTGTCAAAGACCATGAACAGAGACTGCTGCAGGGACAGTACCAGGGCTCCCAATATAAGGCGGATGCCTGGGACTGTCTTGCCCGTGACCTCACCAGTGCCACTGGCATACTCCAAACTGGTGAGCAGGTCAGGCATCACTATGCCGACCTGAAGTGGCATAAGGGGGCCCTCTTGGAGCAGTGGATCCAAGAGGCTAGAACAGCACGGGATGTCCCAGGTGTGTATAAGTATCACCCCACTGTGTGTAATAATTGCCAGCTCATGTATATCATGGATAGGTATGGCTAAATATTCCTCTTATGTCCTCCACAGCTGCAATCAAGCAGGCTGTGATCCACAAGGCCCATGGATGTCACCTGGAGAGGTTGAAACTCGAGGCAGGTCAGCAATACTCTTGCATGTACTGTCATAGGAAATAAATCTAAAAGTATTGGTAAATTAATTGCCTGCATAAAACCTGTATTGTTTAAGGCACATACTGCATACACTAGAGAATATGGCAGGAAAAGATTCATATATTATGTATGTAAATAAAAGCATAATAGCCTGACAATAAAGGTCTAACTGCTGGACTGCATGTGTATACTCCGGTATCATATGGCAATGTAGATTTGCATTCACGTAATATTACTGTTGTAATATGCACTGTTACCCACACCGTGTAATTTAAATAGAATGTGTAGGAATGCCTGAATATGACTGGTGTAATCCCTAGAGGCCATTTAGTACAACTGAAAGACACACAGACAGAAAACAGGGAAAAGGCAGACAACAAAACCCGAATGGCACATAGAACTGAGATATGAACTGTTTTTTAGCACACACAGCCATGGCTCGAATCCTGCCAGTGGTAGTAGTCTGCATACAAAATCATACCCCACAACTGTACAGATATGTCCAGTATGTCCATTAGAGTGCCC
>NC_056735.1:436271273-436368773 GCF_019279795.1 Protopterus annectens
GCAGCAGCAAAAACATCCTATGAAAGACTTCCTAAATATTTTCTACCATCATTACTTTTTATATTATTTATATAATATTTTAATAGCATTTCATTTCATTGTATTACAATTGTATTATAAGGGTCCCACTTAATAAAAACTATTTTTAAAAATTCTTATTAAAATCACATTATGTTACTATACGATGAATACTAAAATTAATCATATAAATTTAAACATAACTATAAATATAAATTTTGCATATTAAATATTCTTATGTGTAAAATAATCAACTTTAAAAATCTTAATATTAATTAATCTTAATGAATTTATAAATCATAATATTGGATATAATAGTCAAAAGATTCTTTAAAATATAAATTAATACCTTCTTACCATTGGATATAATGCTTCAAATCCTGTTTTTTAAGCATTTTAAACCCACTTTATTAGGACTGTATTAAGTATTTACAAAACTGAATTCTTTCACATTAGTTCTTGTGGTCACCCCTAAATAGAAATGACCAGTTCATGAAGCTTGCATTCTTTAAAACCTTAGCATCTATATTGTAAACCATAATTGTTTAAAATACCTTCTATAATTTGGCCCTGCGTAACTTAAGAGCACTGTTGATGCTGATTGCATCATTAAGCCCTGGTGATCTTGTTGCGTTCAGTTTTATTTGCCACAACAGTTCTTTGTATTCCAGGGATGCTTCCCAGTCCCCCCCTCTTACATTATAAGAAACTTGTTCAAGGACTAAAAATTTTAAACACATGTTCTCACAAATTAAGGAGTGTTTATAAAATGCATTAGATTCTTTCTTATTTTTAATTTCATACATATGTTCGTATACTCTTCTTTTTAAAACCCTTTCCGTTTTTCCCACATAAAAACTCATACAGTGTTGGCAGATTCCCAGGTAAACTACTCCTTTTGAGTTGCAATTAAAATGCCCTGATGGGAACAAATTCATGCTTCTGGATTTTAAATAAATGCCTTTCTTGTCCAGAATATAACAACATTGACTACAAGCCTTACATTTGTAAGTTCCCCTAATCTGGTGATTCTCATTATTGCTGGTTGGCATTTGCTTTTCTAGTAGTTCTTTAAGATTGCATTCCCTTCTTCTAACAAAATGTGGTCTGCTTGGGATATTTTTCTTCAGATCTTCATTAATAGAGAGAACTGGCCAACATTTGGCTATAATGCCCTCAATTTCCACACTATTCCTATTGTATGTGTATAGAAAAGGTACATTTTCTGTTTTGTCCCTACTTATATTGCTGATATTTTGCTGGGTGGTTGTAACACCTAGTAATGGGGAAAACTGTGTGGACCTTTTTTGGGAAATTTCGTTAAATATAACCTCAAACATATTGTTTGGGTATCCTTTTTCCATAAAAAGATTTCTTAAATATTCACATTCTTTTTGGTATAATATATCAGTACTACAGATTCTTGATGCTCTTATTAGCTGGCCTCTTATAATTCCCCTTTTTTGAAAGAACGGATGGTTGCTCTCATAATGCAACAGCATATCTGAGTATGTGTCTTTTCTAAAAATGCAAGATTCAAATTGCTTGGATATACTATTTTTCCTTAACAATATCTCCAAATAATGTAGCTCAAAATGATTGATTTTATGTGTGAATTTTAAAAAGCAAGTAGAACAATTGATATATTGCATAAATTCATCAAATTCATTAATATTGCCCTTCCACAGAATACAAATATCGTCTAAGAATCTTTTGTAATGTACAATGTGTTCCGCCCATTTCGTTGAAAAGATAAATTCCTTTTCCCAGAAATGCAATACCAAGTTTGAGTAAGCCATAGCACAATGTGTACCCATTGCCACCCCTTTGTTCTGCTTAAATAATTCCCCATTGAAAATAATGTAGTTATTCTTTAAAACAATATCCATAAATTCAACTATTAAATTAATAACTTTGCTACTAAAGCCTGATTTTTCAATGAGTATCCTACTAAACCATTCCATTCCTATTGTGTGCGGAATACTTGGGAATAAGTTTACAATGTCAATTGTAACCATATAATTGGTTGCTTCGTAATATGCATTTTCTATCCCTTTCAGAAATTCCCATGAATCCTTACAAATGCATTCTATAGATGAAACCAGTTTTTTAGTTGATATATCAATGAATTTTCCTAGAGGTTCAGTGATGCCTTTTGCCCCTGCAACTATGGGTCTAAATTTCAGGGGATCTAGGCCTTTATGCACTTTCGGAATGCCAAAAATAATTGGTGTCAGGGGTTTCTGTACTAACAGATAGTTAAACAATTTCTCATTAATGACCCCTTGCATCAAATGATCCTCTAGCATAAGCTTTATTTTTGAATACGCCACATTGCGTTCATTAACTGAAACCTCTGTATAATTCTCTGTGTCATGCAATATATTTGCTATGTGTGCTTCATAATCATGCCTATACATAAGCACTACCCCCCCTCCCTTGTCAGGTTTCATGGGTCTGATTTCCTCTTTTTTAAGAAATGTTATGGTTTCATAGAATTCTTTGGTGGGATTAGCAGCCCTGTCACCTGTGTGGTGGACAGACAAAACATAATAGACAGACCTCTGTCCATCAAGAGGATAGGCCCACAGTTGAGAGCTCTACAGACAGACTGCATTCCAAGGTAAACTAGTATGTACACACAAACCCAGTAACACCAGTACTATACAAAGCATACTACAACTCTACTCACACTCTGTCTGTAGTTCTGGAACTTCCTACAAATATGTAGCTGGCCTGAGTGTGCAGGTTCTCCTGTAAGAGGTATTGCTACCTGCTGTCTGTAACACTGATGCCCACATACAGGAAGGATGTCCATCTCACAGCAAAGGTAAAGGGACCACGCTCACATGATGTAGGGATTTATAGTAGGCGGTTGCCATGACAGTGGTAATTGGAAGTACTACACAGCAAGCTGCATGCAGTTAGCAAGTGAAGGACACTGACTGGTGCAGGGGCCATCACCTGATCATGTGCATCACATACTAAAGCCATGCTGCAATACATTCAAAGCAGCTCAAGTCATTCACTGGAGAGAGACAGAGAGAGAGAGAGAGAAGGAAAGACAAAAAAACAAAAAAGCAAAAAGCCTAAGGCAAAGGCAAACTAAAAGCCAGAGGAAGAACAAACCATTCTAACATCCAGCAAACCATCCAGAACTGACATCATTCCCACAAAAGGTATGTGAAGTATATATGCATGTAATTGAATGTAGTACCTGGTTCATAATAATGGGGTAGATGATGTGGAATTATTTATATGTGCCATCAGGTGTTGCTGTAATGATGTTCAGCTGAACAACTGCTATGGACAATAGTATCTGTCGATGTGGGTATTGGGCCATAGCCATCAACTGTGCAGGTCAACACTGACTGACAGGATATAAGCCATCATATTGTGTGTTGTATGATGGGAAGTTTGTATATTACATGGCCAATAGCTGGTGGTGGAAGTAATGCCATTATGTTGGACACATGGGACCCACAGCCCACCCCTTGCAGGACACTCAGGTTAATTTGTAACATAGCATGCAGGGATGCCATTGGTGTGCAATAGGGCTACCTGCAATCTGATCCTACATATACCCCCCTATTGTCAGGCTGTGTCCACATGTGGCTGTGGCAACTGTCTGTGTTGTAGCAAGGCTGAATAGTGCAGCTGTGCAGGAAGCTGTTGTGTGATTGTGGATCTGATGCCTGAATGTACCCCACATATAGGTATGCATATGTGTACATATGCACACATATATAATATATAAAGATATATATATATATATATATATATATATATATATATATATATATATATATATATATATATATATTAGCATGTATGTCCACAAATATACAGATACCCATGTGCAGACATATATATGAGCACATATATACATCACATATATTTACACATTTATAGATATATACCTATATGCACATGTCTACATATATACAAACACACACACAAACATATATGTATGTAAATACATGTCCCCTATATTACTACCACAGTGATGCATGCTATGTGTGAAGCCACAGCACACATAGCAGTACACACAGCTATGTACAGCTGGCAGTGTGTGCAACATGGATGGGTATGTCACATGCTGATCCGTTGTTGGGACCTCATTGTCCTTGCATGTGAAGTATGCAATGGGAATATGGGGAAGTATGGCAGGTATAGTTGTAGAGGTGGTCAGGGTTGGTAGATATAGAGGACAGTCTACAGGGGTAGTATGTGAGACTTGTGGGTAAACACCCTGGATGGTGTGTGTGGTCTGTGATATGGACACCCCATGGGCCCCAATATGGCACAATGGGAACAAGCCTCCCACTCACTGTAACTCACAACAGCAGTCCATATCCTGAGGTTGCCTGGCCTGGAGGCTGAGCAGGAGGAGCATGTCAGCCGTGTGAATGTGTACTGGGTGCCGCAGAGTGATGTAGCACATCCCTCATGTGTCTGCGGAGCCCGGTATGGAACAGGCCCTGGACCTGACCTCAGGGGACAGGAACATGTCTGTGTGTTCCCCTGGGGGGGGGGCAACATCCCCTGGGTTGGTTCCACCTGATGGTATTGCTGGACCAGTATATGAGGAGCCTACAGGTTGGAACACACATGTGATGTGGCCAAGTAACATGGGAAGGTGGGTTTGGAGAGGTGGTTCTGCTGGCCAATAGTACATATACATGTTATTGTGTCACTGTTATAGAAAATATGTTGGTAGTAATAGTCTACACAATCCCAGAACATGTCCAACAGCATGCATAGATATCCCCAATAACACAGAATGTCAGATGTACAGCAATCACAAAGCAGCCATAATACAGGCATATATGGAAACATAGTGGCCCTGACAGTGGCATGCAGGTGAATAGTCTGTAACAGGCCAGCAATGATAGTGTCCACACAGGGAACATGGCTACAATCACATAGCAGAACATGTGGTACAATACAATATCTGTCCCACTGGTAGGTAAGCTGTAGCCATGCCTAATTATTTGTGTGTGCAGTTTGTTGAATCTTATATGGTGGGGGCGTGACAGCGGTGTGTATTATGAACTGTGATAACCATGTTGTATGAGTTACTCTGACCTGTTTCCATCATTATGTCTTTCAGTCAAGATGTCACATGCATGCTTGCCTACCTATGCGACAGCTTATCACACACCTGATCCAGCACTACCCAGAGCTGTTTGGCAGGGCTGCACATGAACAGCAGGAGTGGACATCCCTGTGGAACAACCTAGTCCAAAGGGTCAATAATGAGAGACAGCACAACTGCAGTTATAAGCAGGTCCAGCATCATTGTACTGACCTGCTTCTCAAAGCCCATCGTTGTGCTGCTGCAGTCCGGGGGGATCACCTCGCCACATGTGGGCCATGCCATTCATCCCCCCGACACGTGTGGAGGAGCTCCTGGCCAGCCTCTTGGCACCTGCCCGTCCGGCCAGCCACCAACCGCTGGACACCTTTGTGGAGGTGGGTGGCACCCCACACTGGCTGAGGAGCATTCAGGTAAGGGCACAAGGCACATCAGTAGACCACTGTTGTGTATACATCTGCATGGGTACAGGTAGATCATGCATATCTGACATGTCATAGATATATTGTATTGCTGCATTGTAGTGATAAACAGATGTCCAGATGTGGTAGCATTGTGCACTGTGAGTATGCATTGTGGTCAGCAGCCGCACACCTAACACAATCCATAGACACTGCATATGAAAGTACAGGACATATGTCACATATCGGGCTTGTGTACTGCTAAGATATGCTGTGATGTGGTCCCATGTCAGATCAAAGATGGCTGCGTCAAATCAATAAAGGTGTGCACACCCTCCATAGCCATGGTATGCTCTTATGGTTGTCAGTGTAAGAGTACTGGATTGGTCATACATGGTCCGCTGATGTTGAGAGCTGTGCATCAGACATCAGGCATTCACAAATGACATCTGTCCTCATATCATACCAGGTATGTGTTGCTGGAAAACATAGGGGCTGTGAGCATTAAAGCTGACATAACCGACATAGTAGTACACATTCAGCAATGGGCCGTATATCTGTGAGGTGTGGTGCACAGAACATGGCAGGGTGCAGAACAGGTGCACAGAAATACTGTGTTCATGGGCACAGTGGTATCCAGGGGAAAGGGTTTCACCTAGTGACACAGCACATACATCACACACGTGTATACTGTTGCCAGCATGGAGTGACTATAGCTGCACTGCATGCTGTTGGGTACCATATGTTATGCATGTTGACAGAAGGGTAATAGGAGGACTGTGTGTACTTTCATTGTGTAACCTCACCTGTATGTGTGTGTATGCATCCTGGTGGGTTGTCAGTTTGTCTGTAGGGTCACTGGTGAAGTGGAGGGAGGTTGATGCATGTAGGATGCTTGTATGCATGTGTGTGTGTTTGTGTGGCTGGCCATCCATGCACATGTGTGATTATGGGGTGTTCATACAGCAATACCTCCCTCTGGGATCATGTAGTACATGTACATGGACTGCCACATCACACACCAGGAATACCTGTCATGTGTGTAATCACAGGACAGCTGATAGTATAATATGATCTGTAGCATAGAACAGTCATCCAGAGGAAAGGTAGACACCAGGTACACCCTTAATATCACATTCAGCAGAGAGGTCACATACAACCCACGTATGCAGCACTACAGATGCATTGGGGAAGTGCAAGTCAACATCAGGGAGTATATTCAAATATTACAGTTGTCACATGATAGGCTGAAGGAGCAGCATATCTGGCATGTACTGAGCATTACATACACATGACACACCAGTGCGTGATATTATGGATAGAACATAGTAGCCCACACATAGAGGGGCCATGCTCATCATGTCCAGACATACAGAGGGTACATATCAAATGACAGCAGTGAGGCCATGTAAAACCACTACACACAGGTCAGGCAGGTAAAGTAGCAACAGGCCTTGTGTTGTGGCAGCTTGTGTAGGCATTTAGAGGACTGATATGTTAATGAGTGGTATCAATGTGTGTATTTTAACAAGTGTGATGCAGGATGGGGTACCACATGGATATATATGTGGGACTGTCTGTAAAGCCATGGACAGGTAGGTATTACAGAGGTGTGTGTGTGTGTGTGTGTGTGTGTGTGTGTGTGTGTGTGTGTGCGTGTGTGCGTGTGTGCGTGTGTGTGTATGTGTGTGTTTGTGTACTGTTAGGCAATGCTGTACAGGTTTTTAAGTGCATTTATTGTTTTCCCCCCAGGTGGCGAGGTGGGTCAGTGTCCTTCCTGCATGCAGTCTGATGTTGGTGTCCATACAGAAACCGAAGATGATGATAGTAATGTTGAGGCACAGGTGGGGTTATCAGGGGCCAACACTGCACCAACATTTGACATCCCCCTTTTATTCATCCCAACCTTGCACACAGTTTCAGTGCCTATACACACCCCATCACCAGCGGCCATAGTGGAGGGACAGCTGGCATTCAGTGGCAGTTCACAGGAAAGTGTGGTAACCATGCCTACTTTGTCCAGCTGCAGCAGGCATAGCCATTTGTCCGGCTGGGCACCACATAGGCAGATGTCCCAGGGTACTCTTGGTAGGACTACTGGACATCATCCCTCTGGCAGAGGTGACATAGCTGGTACCAGCAGGTGCATGTTTCAGGCTGTCATAGCAGTGCAGGTATGTATAGAATGTTACCACAGGCAGGGCCTGAGGCTGCCGAGGCTGCTCTCACATCTGCAAATGACAACACCCTTGAACTGGTTGGTGCCATCTGCGGATTAATTGAGTTCATGGATAGACAGTCTGGTGAGATAATGGCCATCATTAACCGTGGTCTGTCTGTGCTTGAATGTGTGGTGGGAGTGTGGCGATGGCCGCATGGATGTAGGCCAGCAACGCCAACAGCTGGTAGTCAATGTGGATGCGCTAGGACACCAAGGGGCTCCTATAGTGGCAGTGTGAGGACTTGGCACTGCAGGGGGGGGTGCTGTCCACACCACACCGCACCACAGCAAACCATCAGCACGTGGTCCTGGCCAGTCCCAGGAGGAGGGACCTGGTATCAGCGGACATTTGTCATCATAAGGTGAGAGTGGCACATCGAGGCCTGTACCTGGACGTGCCCATGGAACCCCTGGCAAGCACAGTCCATGTGTCCATGGCCAGAGGCAGTGAACTGCACACCCTTCTCCAGGTATGGTCTGCAGCTGTCCATAAACACCTGCATAGGGCAGCCACATGGCAGAACTGTGTGCATGCATGTATATAGATATCTGCATAATTATACATACATATATTTTCACCATATGTCCTGAACATGGAGTGTAGCCCTACCTCAGCCCCTATAGTCCCAACTTCATAGTGCAAGGGGATGTCAGGTGTGTATAGCAGGTATATTTGTAGAATATTGCTACTGTAATAGGGATTGTCTTCACAGACATGGTGTGTGTAGGAGGTCACATCTGCTTTTAACAAGTGAGCCATTGGCTAGTGACAAACATCCTAAGGACATCATAGTACAGTACCACTGCTAACATGTAATGCTCCTGTGGACTACAGCAGGGATATTGGCCAATATATGTGGACATACTGACACACTCTGGACAGTGCAGAGGTATACACAGAACCCCTCAGTGCAAGACATGCGGACCAAACCTGACAATGTGGATGTTAACAGCCATGTAGATGGATATAACACGTAATGACTGGTATTCATTTGCCCCCATAGGTTATGCATTCACACACCCCTATCTGTCCTGACTCATAACTGCTGGTACAGAGGTGCCATGGCCACATACTACCCAGTAGATATTGACATACATCTGTACAACATCCCACTGCTCTGTATAACATACATGACTGTTGAGGGAGGACCAGCAGCAGTACATCTGACAAGTATCTGGACATGACATCCCACTAGGTAAGTACACTCAGCTGCCAGGCATGTAACAAAGCACTGTGCAGGCTACAGGCAGACTGGCTCAACACTGGCCTACATTTCCTATGGGGGTATGCACATGTACCTGCATATATAGCAGGCTCTACAGGCATGTCACAGCACAGAGTACATTACTTCAGTGTGAAAGTGCATAACCACAGCCATTGTGAACACAGCTACAGCCACATATGGTAAGCTAGTGTAATATTACAGTATATGGACTATCTGTTTGACACCATCCTCATATGTGCCACTCACACACTGACCCTACATATACTGGGCCACTACACAGTGTGGTCTGATGCCTGTCTGTAGTATGGGACATGTGTGTGTATGCCCTGCAAACATGTAAGCCGATAGGGTAACATACAGTGGAGCAGCATGTAACATCAGATGGAACGGGACCAGAAACAATGACATCTACCACAGTCTGTACACAGGCCACAGTACATACTGACAATACACACACTGTTGACATTCACCTTACATACACAGACCTCAGTACTGTACACACAATCACAGAATGTACAGTGACATGTGGAACTGTACCTGGGGTGTCTGGCCCATGTTGTGTACACAGATTGTTATCATCAGATGTGCCAGTCCTGCCCTCATGTGGCAGGAACTGTTAATGGACAGCAGGTTTACCCTGCACCTACATTGATAGCATGATACCGGCATTCCTTGGTGTCAGTGGCATCTGTCCATACAAGGCATGTTTTTCAGGCATGGTATGTCCTTTGTGGGTCACATTTGATGGCACACAGGTGTTGCAGGTGTCCAGTGGGGAACATGGGGAAGGTGCACTGTACATGCTTATTGGACAGATGGACAGGGTGCCATGCCCTCTGTAGCCCACTGCAATCACACCATGGTTACTATCAGTGGGCAATATGCAGGGTATTACCAACATACCAGCTGTTACCTAGGCAAGTGTGTGTGTGTGTGTGTGTGTGTGTGTGTGTGTGTGTGTGAGAAATGGGATGAGAGTGTTCTCTGGGTGATACAAGGGTTGCTAACTTTGCCTGGCCTTGATGTCATATGTAGGGGTATGGATTTGCACCCCAGCCTCTCGGCTACTTCACATCAGTTATCCCTGTATGGTGGACATGGTGATATGTACTAGGGCCACCATATAAGAAATATGACAAACCCGCTCCACATTGAGTCCAGCTGTTACACACTCACACCCACCTCCACAAAGGATATGACTTACAAACACACACACACACACACACACACACACACACACACACACACACACACACACACACACACACACACACACCTGTCATGTCTGGGATTAGAACTCCTACCTAACTAGTTTATGACACTACAGCACTACACAGTTATAGGATGCACCACAGAGATTACTGGAGTACTTCTTCCCCAAAGGTGTATTTCACAATGAATGACATCAGCAGGATTGACAAAGTAGGGCATTTGACTTGTAGTAAGTGTGGCTAGGCTAAAATATATTGCTCCCTACACAGACATAGAAACACACACAAAACATCCACAACTGCCATGTGTGGTAATAGAACCCCTACCAGAGTTCTATATCACACTACTGCATGCAGCTGTTATACGATGCACCACAGGGATTACTGGAATACTCCTTCTCCAAAGGTGTATTTCAGAATGAATGACATCAGTAGGATTGCCAAAGTAGGGTATTTGAATTGTAGTGAGTGTGGTTAGGCTAAAATGCATTGCTCCCTAACACAGACATAGAAACACACACAAAACATCCACAACCGCCATGTGTGGGAATAGAACCCCTAACAGAGTTCTATATCACACTACAGCATGCAGCTGTTATAGGACACACCACAGGGATTACTGGAGTACTCCTTCCCAAAGGTGTATTTTACAATGAATGACATCAGCAGGATTGCTAAAGTAGGGCATTTGAATTGTAGTGAGTGTGGCTAGGCTAAAATGCATTGCTCCCTACACAGACATAGGACACACACAAAACATCCACAACTGCCATGTGTGGGAATAGAACCCCTACTAGAGTTCTATATAACACTACAGCATGAATCTGTTATAGGATGCACCATGGGGATTACTTGAGTACTCCTTCCCCAAAGGTGTAGTTCACAGTGAATGACATCATCAGGATTGCCAATGTTGTGCATTTGAATCATAGTGTGTGCAACTAGCATAAAATGTATTGCTCCCTACACAGACAAAGACATACACACAATTGTCATGTCTGGGTTTAGAAGTCCTACCTAACTAGTTTATCACACTACAGCAGTACACAGTTATAGGATGATCCACAGAGATTACTGGGCTACAACTTTCTTAAAGGTGTATTTCACAGTGTATGACATCAGCAGCCTTGCCAAAGTAGGGCATTTGAATTGTAGTGACTGTGACTAGCCTAAAATGCATTGCTGTCTACACAGACAGAGACCCGCCCTACACACACACACATACACACACACTTGCCATGTCTGGGATTAGAACTCCTACATAACTAGTTTATCACACTACAGCAGTACACAGTTATAGGAAGGGCCACAGAGATTACAGACCTACACCTTTCACAAGGGTGTATTTCAAAGTGGATGACCTCAGCAGGCCTGTCGTAATAAGGCTATGGGGAGGGCAGTGTCTGTGCATGGGCCATAACCCATTCATCTAGAGGCTGACTCGCCACATGCAGGCACACGCAGGGTTGTATTCTACAGGTACATGTATACAGCTGCTAGATGACTACTTTCTTGTATAGTCATGTTGCACAGCTAGCATTTGCACCACATAGTCCATAATGCTGACAGATACCAGTGGCTAAGGTCTACAGTGAATGACATCTGAACCTCATGTGGTTGTAGCCATTTGGCTGTGTGCTGGATGGGACAGGCCTTAGGCAAGGTCCAAAGGATAAAACCACCACTGTAACAGATACAAGCATGCAAAATATGAAGGTAATGCTACTCAATGCTAGAAGTCTAAACCTCAAAATGCACTCTCTCGAGGCACTCCTAAAAATGGAGAACATCAATATTTGTGCAGTGACTGAGACCTGGTTCAAAGCTCCAGAGAGCACCCCTGCAATACCAGGCTACAATTCTTACCACACTTTTCGGCCACAAAACTAAGACCGAAACACTAAAGGTGGAGGAGTGTCCATATTCACCAAGGATATTCACACCTCTAGGCTAGTTGCCCAACAAAATGCATCTGAAATTCTCCAGGTGCAACTAACACTAGGTAAGACTGCAATCCAAATTGCAGCTTGCTACAGATCCCCCACCATACCCCAAGATTCTCACTACCCCATCCTAAACATACTGGAAAATATTAAGATACAACCAAACACCCTAATACTAGGTGATTTCAACTACCCTGCCACTAATTGGGAAAACTACTCGGGTACCAACTCTTTTTCCCAACGGTTCTTGGAATTCATAAATTCCAATGCCCTGGAACAACTAATCCATTGTCCCACCAGGGGCTCCAATATCCTAGACCTGGTCATTACCAACATGGGAGATAGATGCTCCACACCAGTGGTCACCCCCTCATTGGTCAGGTCTGACGATAAGCAAATCACCCTTGACATCCACATCCCACCCCCACCCCCCAGTTAGGAAACCTCCTTAAAAAACTTCTCCAAAGCCAACTTCATGCTACTGAAGTCAGAAGTGACAAACTTCACAACACCCACGCAGATGGGATCTGGAAGTTCGACTGCAGAATCCTACAATAAGGCACTGTACAAGCACATCCACTCGTGCATGAATCGTGCCATCCCAAATAGAACCAAGATGCTCTTCTCCAAAAAAAGGAAGACAATCTGGTGGTCCCCTGCTATAAACAAACTATACAACAGAAGGAAGAAACTGTTGCAGAAAAGAGGAAAATTCCAGGATGCAAAAAACTCCCTCACCAGTCTCAGTAAGAAGCTGAGATCCCTCATAAAATCCTCAAAAGCTAGTTACAAAAATAAAATTGCCAAAGATTCCAAAGACAACCACAAGGCATTATATAGTTATGTCAAGAATTTAAATGGCAATGCTCAGATCTGCTCTGATCTACAACAGAATGCTATTAAATATACTGATCCCAAGGATATTGCCAATATCCTGGCAGATCGATTTAGTGCCAGCTTCACTCCCCTCTCACCCCCTAAAGGGCCCATCTCAATACCAAAAGATTGCCAAATTCCGATAATCATAGCCACACAGGTTGAAACAGCACTCTCCAAAGCTAAGAATACAGCATCCGTGGGACCAGATGACATCCCAGGCTGTGTACTACATGAACTACAAAATGAACTGGCACCTCACCTAAGTGTCATGTTTAATCATAGCCTCACCTCAGGCTTCGTGCCCACTGAGTTGCGCACAGCTACAGTTATCCCGATCCACAAGGGAGGATCCATCTTGGATCCCAGGAACTGCCGTCCCATCAGTCTGACAAGCCTGATCTGCAAGGGCATGGAATGCATTATCATGGAACTTATAAACAAAGACATTGGCAACCTCCAGGCACTGGACCCCACCCAGTTTGGGTTTGTGAAGGGCTGATCTTGCCTCCTGAATCTGATTGACTTCTTTGAATCGGTCTCCAGAGTGGTGGACGAGGGTAAGGAGGTCCACACAGCCTATCTGGACCTCGCCAAGGCCTTCGACACCATCCCCCACTCTGGAATCATAGATAAACTTACTAAGCTGGACATAAATCCCTACGTCACTCGATGGGTTGCCAACTGGCTTACTGACAGAACCCAGACTGTAAAAGTAGCCGACTCCAAATCCAGCTCCAGACAAGTGACAAGTGGAGTACCTCAGGGTTCAGTCCTGGGACCACTCTTGTTTGGCATCTACTTCTCTGAAGTACAGGCCAACACTAAGGGACTCTGGCTAACAAAGTTTGCAGATGACTGCAAACTGGGAGCCATTATTGAATCCCCAAATAATGTGGATATTCTACAAAAGGGCCTTACAGAAATTGATGCCTGGTGCCAGAGCCATGGGCTCAAGCTTAATGCCAAGAAATGTATAGTCATCTTCTTTGAAAAAAAACATGTACCCATGAACTACCACATAGGTGGCAGGACACTAAACATTGAAAGTGTGACGAGAGACTTAGGGACACAAGTGGACAGTGGTCTCACTTTCGATAACCACATTGCCACAACAGTCAAGAAATCCTTCTACGTGGCACACCTCATCACTAAGGGGTTTTCATCCAGAAAAAAGGAGGTCATTATCCCACTGTACTCATCCCTCATTAGACCCATTATAGAGTATAACGCCCCATTTGGTATGTACCTCACAAGACATCTGCAACAGCTGGTAAGGCCACAGAAATACCTCACTAAAAGAATCATAGGCCTAAAGCAGATGCCATATGCTGACCATCTGAAAAAAAACCTCCAGCTATACTCTGTGGCATATCATCTACTCAGAGGCAATCTCTGCTTAACATACAAGGCCATGTCAAACCCTGAGCTGTTGGACATGCTCCACTTAAAGAAATACCAATCCCTCAGAGCCACACACTCCAGGGATCTAAACCTTATCATCACAATGAACAAAACATGCTGGAGGGATAGGCTCCTGACCCAGAGACTCCCCATACTCTGGAATAGACTGCCCATACATGTCAAGCAGAGCACCTCATTGGCCCTCTTCAAAAGGAACCTTGATGATTGGATGGGAGATAGGAAATTCACCCCGGGGATCATGTCAGTCGCCCTGCTGGACAGGGGCCCAGAGAAGTAAATATTGCGGGAAAAAATTTCCAGGGAATTGTTGTGGCTAGGCTATCGGCCCTAAGGCCTATGCAAGCCTAGCCACAACAATTCCCTGGAAATTTTTTCCCGCAATATGAACCTATAATGGATGGCCCCTTGTGGCAGTCACTCTCTTCCACACATCTATGTACATCTACTTTTGTCTTATTATAGTGTGTTGTCCTTGGATATATGCCTGTATTCCTATCCAGTGTGTGCAAAGCATGAGGTGTGCATACTGAGGAGTGTCTGCACTATCACCTGCAACTGCCAGATATGCCTGGTCCACTGTTGTTTGCAGACATGGCCTTCATTTGTTTAAGTGTGTGAGCCTGCCCAGTATGACCTTTCGGTATGTTGTTGACTGACATTGCCTTCATTTGTCTGTGTGTGTGAGCATGCCCAGTATGCCCTTCTGTACTGAATGCGTGGATCGATTCCAGGTAGTTTGTACTGCAGTGCAGACCTTTGTGCTGTACACCTACAGGTACCATACTGTTTCTGCAGGGTATCCGTTGATCATTTGGCAATATGGGGGCAAACTGTGCAGGGGATAGTGTGTACTGTAGGTGATTGTGTCTGTTTGCTTCAGCTGCATGGTACTGCTGTTAGCAGAGATATTCAGGCACGTGTACTGTTATACACAGTGAAGTTTTCTGTCCTCATGTACTGTCAGGTGGACATTCTTGCTCACATTGGTGACTTGCAGGACAGGGGTGACTGCAGCCATGTCTGGTATTGTGGGTAGGCACCTACGTATTCTTGGTAAGTTATGCCATTATGGAGGGGGAGCTGCAGACACTTGGTGCTGGGTTTGTGTATCTAGTTCAGCACCTTGGTACAGTACTGGCAGAGGATCCGATACTTGTCCACCCATCAACATGACAGTATGGGCTTATCTTGCTGTGGCAATGCCTCATAGCTGTACTGATTCACACAGGTTAGCCAGAGGCAGGGGACATGAGTCAGGACATTTACCCTATTGTAGTGTACAGGCAGCTGTGTAGCCACCTATTTATGTGTTTGCAGCCAGAGATAGTGTGCACACAGCTTGGTGTCTGACCTTGCACATTCCATGCTGCCCATGCTCCCAAACACCCCAGTGTTATTGTAACCTCTTACATACATTATGCATACATTTTCTGATACTTTTTCTAAGGATATCACCTCATCACTTGTGTGCATTAGTGTTGGTCCACAGTTCATACAGTGGGACATAGTGGACATGTTACTGTGGTTTGTCCACATGGCCTTGCATATAGCTTATGTGCAGTGTGTTATGTTGTTATTTGGGTATCCATGACATAACATGCATTGCCAGCATGTGTGAGACACAGGTCTTTGGCAGAAGCCTGTGGGGCATTAGGTGTTGCTGCAGGCCAGTTGTGGCAGGCCGTTGTATTCTGTCAGTCCTACAGTCCCAGACCACCATACAGTATATTGCCCTGGGGTGACAGGGCAGGTGTGATAGATGTTCATGTCAGTACCTTCTATCAGTCTTGATCAGGTGGTGTGGATGCTGGCAGGGTGCAACCTACAGCTACGGACACACCTGCATGGGACACCTGCACTACATGCTGCAGTCTTCCACTATTGCCATATACAGGTGGGGTCTTACTGTACCCATTCCCCACAGCAGGGATATTACCAGAGAGGTGCCTGTGGGTGGTGTTTGTGTGGCTGGGTACATGTGTGCTATGGACACTACTTGCATCTGACACACAGATATGCATGGGGCATTCCGGTTATGCTGTCATGTGCAGGTACATCAGCTGATTCCCAATACATCAGTCCTACCTCCTTTGTGATCTGCAGGTGTTCAGGCAGACATTACCGGTATCCCCTACTACAGGTCCAGTTACTGTGATGCATACCTATATGTATAAATCCAAGGGTATCTCCATTTCACAGTAACACAATATATGCCATGCCATGTCAGTCTTTCAGATGGTGACACATATTACCACCATACATTTACAATGGCTTACTGCTAGCATGTGTTATATTGATGGGGATTGTCTTTGGCACTGCAGTTGTGTGGGCCTGTCCCTGTCATCAGCAGTAGTGGGTAATGGCCACCAGGTCTTACCTCAACATGCATACATACTGACCACTCTCACACATTATGAAACACACACCATCCTAACACACACAGACCTGCATATTGTGCAAATGCTACAACCTATCCTGCTACCTTGGCCACCTCTGGGCATCTGTGCTCCACTTGTATTATTCCTACTCATACATGTTGCTACATTTTTAAACAGGATTGGGGGGGCACACCTGAGTGTCACTACATTTCTACACTGGAGTGGGGGAAGGGACAGACCTGTCTGTTTCCACATGTCTACATAGGACTGGGGGGGGGCACACCTGACTGTTACTACATTTCTACATAGGATTGTGGGGGGACACACCTGACTGTTTCTACATTTCTACACCGGATTGGGGAGGGCACACCTGACTGCTAATACATTTCTACACTGGATTGGGGGTAGAGGCACATCTAACTCTTTCTACATGTCTACATGGGAGTGGGGGGGCACACCTGACTGTTACTACATTTCTATATAGGGTTGTGGGGGGACACACCTGACTGTTTTTACATTTCTACACAGGATTGGGGGACACACCTGACTGTTACTAGATTTCTACTCAGGATTGGGAGGAGCACACCTGACTGTTTCTACATTTCTACACATGATTGGGGCACACCTTACTGTTTCTACATGTCTACATAGGATGGGGGGCACACCTGGCACTTGCACACATCTGTTATGACTGCACTGGTATGTCAGGTACTCCATTTCATTCTGTATTCTAACCTATCATATTGACTAGAGGCATATTAGTGTACTTCAGATCTTAGCTTTGGTTGCCCTACATATTAGTGTCTGACTTCCTACCCCTCAGAACTAACATCCAACTGCCTGACCTGCTGTAGCCTGTCTGTGTAGGCCTGGGGGGGGGGGGCGTTACCCATAGCATCATTCAGAGGCCATAGCACAGGCTTTGTTTGTGTTTGTCTATAGCTGTCCTGCTGGCTGAGACTGTTGTTGGGTATGTGAACCTCCCTGACTGGCATGTGTGAGTCATATGGACACACATGTCACTGAGCATATTTCCTGCAGTGGGTTTTGTCACCCTGTGTAGTACTGGCTACTATGGTAACTCCAGTATGTGTTACAGATGTCATGGTGCCACTTTGGGTGTCTGCTATCTGCTGCCATAAAATTCAGCCACACAATTCCCTTGCATGCTCACATCCATACCTTAGATACAGGTAATGACACATTCTACTCCATTTGGCAATTGGTAGGTTGAATGACTTACCTTGTGGGTGTGCCAGTATTGAGGATTGTGCTGGAGGGCTGCTTATGTTGGATGCTCATAGTACACTCCCTATATACGGTTGAGCACAGGTAATGTCATGTTTGGCATCCCTTTTACTGTATGTGTGAGTCAGAGAGAGGTGTCATTCCCTGCGTCCCTACTGTGTCAGTGTTTGTGCTATGCGTTGCTTCTTTGCCAAGGCCAGGGCATACTGGGCAAGCCTCCATCTGCCTACTGGGGCAGGCTCAGGTTGTTCCTCCTCTGAGTCACTCTGTGGCTGTGCAGGGCTTGGCATTGGTGGGGGGGGGGTTGTGTGGCCCTGCCCCATGCTGTTCTTGCTGCAGCTGTTTCCACAGGATCATATTGTGTAGCATGGCACATACCATAACAATTTGAGTACATGGAGCTGGTGAGTACTGCAAGGCTCCGCCGGATGTGTCCAGGCACCGGAACCGTGACTTGAGCATCCCAAACACATGCTCTATTATAAGTCTGGTCTGTGTATGTGCCATATTGTGGCATTCTTGTTCAGGGATTTTTGGATTTCTGATGGGTGTCATCAGCCATGGCTCCAGTGTGTAGCCAGCATCCCCCACTAGGTGACCGTAGGGGATGTCCCCATTGGCAAATCTTTGGTACAGCTGTGTCAGATGCCAGATGTGGGAATCGTGATAGCTTCCATGGCAGCCAGCACTCACAATTATTATAATGCTCTGAGCATCACACACAACCTGGCAGTTGATGGAGGGGAGGCCCCTGCAGTTGATGTAGGCCCCACCCTGATCACCGGATGGTGCTTTGATGCATATTTGCGTGCAGTCTGTAGCACCCACTTTCTCAGGGTACTCTGATTTTTGGTAGAAACGATGCATATTGCTGGCCAACACCTCATGGGTGTTGAGGAAATATACGGGCTCACTGGCATATGCTGACATGGCCTCCAGGAATTGGTAGAATACTCTGGATGCTGATGCCTGTGAGATCCCCTTGATATCACCAGTTGAGCTTTGGGAGGTACCTGTGGCTAGTATTCCTAGGCCTACACATACCTTGGTATCCACTGGGATGGGTTCCCCCTTGGTCAGTTCGATGTGTCAGGCGTGACCGGCACAGCTCAACAATTTGCTGTAGGAGGTCCATATCTACCCTATAGCGCTCCACCATCTCTAGCTCATGTAGCCCCTGGTAGGTTACCCTGGGTCTGTACATTCTTCTCTGTCTTCTCACTGTGGGTTGATCAGCAGCATTCACATCCTCACCACCCTCAGCCTTTTGCACATGCTGTTGTATGATGCCTGCTGCAGCCCCTATCATTTTGTAGTTTTGTTTGTTAAAGGTTCCCCACTTGTATGCACCAGTGGTTTGAGTATGGGAAAAACTAGAGGGGAAGGTGTTTGCATAGTTTATAGTAATGTTCTGGGCTGGGCTGGTTTGCTGCCTTTGCAATTGGCTGATTCAGATACATTTCACCTGCCAGCTATGCTAGTTCTCCTTGATTAACTTCCTACTACTGTTTTCATTACCCATTGTCTTCCTGTTTAATCCCAGGGGTGTGCCATGCAAACACAGTGCCCAAATGTGTACAGAGCTGCTATTTCCTGGTTTACCTTTTTTTTTTCTTTAAAACCTGGTGTGTGGCACGCACGCCTGCTTAGGCAATGTAAAGAGTGCTATGCAGCCTCAGACACACCTCCTTGCCTAACTGTGCTAAGCTAGGAGCAAACCTGAGCCACAGGGCTCCAATCCACTTACAGTATGCCTGACACCCCCCCCCCCCCCAGTGATGTCAGCTAACTCCTAGGCTTGCACCAAGCTATTCCTGCTGTTACACTGTTGGGAGCTGACTAGCATGCTGGGGAAATCTGGGATTCACTATGCTTCCCCTTTTTTTTTCTTTAATACCCGGTACGTGGCATGCACACCCGCTTAGGCAATGTAAAGAGTGCTAGGCAGCCTCAGACACACCTCCTTACCTAGCTGTGCTAAGCTAGAAGCAAACCTGAGCCACAGGGCTCCAATCTGCTAACAGTATGCCTGACACACCCCCTATGATGTCAGCTAATGCCTAGGCTTGCACCAAGCTATTCCTGCTCTTACACTGTTGGGAGCTGACTAGCATGCTGGGGAAATCTGGGCTTCACTGTCGTTCCCCTCATTTGTATAGGATTGCCTGCAAATGCATAGTTACATGTCTCACACTGAGCCTCCCCCCTTAGCAACCACTACTCACTGGCCATGTTGTCTTCTGCCTGCCATTGACTTTAATGGCGGAATAGTGATTTTAGTTAGAATGCTTATTTTAGGTTTATTTTCTTATTTTCCCCCGATCCCATTTGCACGCTGCTGCCCTACACTAATGGCCAAGATCGGCTAAAAATAAAAGTTTATTTTTTTATTTTCTAAACTGTTTTCAATGCCAATGGCCTTTTACTTGGTCATTGGCATGCTTCCTGAATGATACGCACCCTTTATTTGGAGCTGTCACAGCTCCATTTTGGAATTTGCAGAAATGTATTCAGTTACTAACCGAGTACATTTCTGCAGATTACACTAGTCCTGCACAGCCGGTTTTCAGCTTTCTGGATTGCAAATTCACCTCATTTGCATGGATTTCTCCTGCAAATGGGGTAATTTGCATATAGGGGCTGAGTCCATACAGGACTAGTGCAGGAGCGCTCGTGCACGCCCCTTCAGGCTATTCCCGGGCTGAGTCCATACAGGACTAGTGCAGAAGCGCTCGTGCATGCCCCTTCAGGCTATTCCTGGATCGCACAGCAGATATATTGCCTGCTAGAGCTTCTGCACTAATCCTGCATGCCATGCAAGGCTTGCAGAATCCGGGGGATTGTCTTCTCCCATAGTGCCTTTTTAGGCAATGCCAAACTGAAAGTACTTCCAACATAGCAAATCCAAATTAAGAAAATCTAAAGTCATTACTGCTCAGTGCTAGGAGTCTAAACAAAAAACTCCACTCTCTAGAAGCTATATTCAGCCTTGGAAATGCTCACATCTGTGGGGTCACTGAGACATGGTTTAAAGCCATGGAGAGCACACTAACAGTGCAAGTTAATAATGTCTTCCACACATTTAGACCAGCTACTTCACAGGCAGAGACTAAAGGTGGAAATGTCTCTATTTACTTCAAAAATAAATACACTTCAAAACTGGTCAAACAGGAGAATGCACTTGAGCTGCTGCATGTTCAAAACACCTTAGGCAAAATACAATGCCACATCCTTGCATGCTATAGGTCCCCCTCTATGATCCTAGAAATCCATATCATGTACTTAAATGAAACACTAACCATCCAACCTAATACCATATTCATGGGTGACTTTAATTACCCCACTATTGACTGGGAATCCTATATGACAACAAAAGTACAGGCACAGAGATTCCTGGATTTTGTAAACACAAACTTCCTGGACCAGAGAGTCAATACACCAACCAGGGCTGCAACCATACTGGATCTAGTCCTCACTAATATGAGAGAGTGCTGCACAACCCCTACTGTAATGACTTCTCTGATAATGTTAGACCACAAAATGGTCTCCTTTTAAGTAAAAATAAAACCAGAACCCTCAGCTAAACCTGGAATATTCAGGAACTACTCTAATTCTAACTTCCTGCAATTTAGTGATAACCTATCAAAATTCCAAGTCCCCATAAACCCTGAAAACACTGCTGCCTATGTAGAAGTGTTCACATAAACCCTGTACAAGCATGTTAATAGCTGCATGGAGGCAGCTGTACCCACCAGGATGTACAGAACTAACTCAAGAAACAAGCCACCCTGGTAGAATCGCAAAATCAATAGGCTGTATAACAGAAGAAAAAAAATTATGGCAAAAATTAGAAGGTGCAGTGCCCAGTAGGATAAAAGCACTCTCATCAATCTAAACAAACAACTCAGAGGATTTACCAAACCCAAATTTCAGGTAAGTTTGGCCTCCCAGGACAAGGACAACCACAAAGCATTCTTCAGCTATGTCCATAACCTCAAAGGTAAACCACAATTGTGTGCAGGGCTCATTGAAAATGGAGCCACCTATACTGAGGCAGAAGATATAGCAAACCTCCTGGCTGATAATTTCAGCTCCAACTTTACTCATCTCTCTCCCTCAACCTTCCCTCCGGAAATACCATCAGATATAACTCCCCCTACTATCACTAGGGAACAGGTCCTTAATGCTCTCTCTAAGACCAATAACACTGCATCAATGAGCCCAGACAATATCTGAGGATGCTTTCTAAATAGCATGAAACATGATCTATCGGGAGCTCTGGAATTACTGTTTAACTATAGCCTCCAAGCAGGTTTTGTGCCTTATGAATGGAGAACAGCAACAGTCACCCCTCTACACAAAGGTGGGCCATCTACAGACCCTGGAAACTACAGACCCATAAGACTCACTAGTCTTATATGTAAAGTCATGGAAAGAATTATCATGGAAATGATCAATAGAGATGTACTAAACCTCCAGACACTGGACCCAACCCAATTTGGTTTTGTCAAGGGCAGATCATGCCTAGTCAACCTGGTGGGCTTCTTTGAGAATGTCACAAAAGCAATGGATGAGGGAAAAATGGTTCACACTACTTACCTTGATCTGGCCAAGGAATTTGACACAATAACTCACTCGGGCATTGTTAACAAACTCAAGAGGTTATTTATAAACTCTTATGTCACCCGGTGGATATCCAACTCACTCACAGACAGGACCCAGGAATTTAGAACTGGGGAGTTCACCTCACCTCTACAAAGTGGCCAGTCACAACTGGAGTCCTTCAGGGATCAGTCCTTGGGTTGTTCCTTTTTGGCATTTCATTCTCTGAAGTCAAGGATACTGTCAGTGGTCTCTAGCTGACTAAATATGCAGATGATTGTAAATTAGGAGCTGTCATTTAATCCCACACTGACACAAATGTTCTCCAGGAAGGGCTGAAACAGACATACAACTGGTGTCAGAGCCATGGACTAAAACTAAATGCCAAGAAATGTATAATAGTATCCTTTGGGAAGTCATCAACCTCAGTAACTATCATATTGACAACACACCCCTTAGAGTTGATCCAGTAGTCAAGGCCTTAGGGACACACATAGATAGTAATTTAGCCTTTGACCATCACATGTCTACAGTAGTGAGTAAAGCATTCTCTGTTGCACAAATTATAAACAAAGGTATGGCATTTAAGTCCAAGGAAGTCATTGTTGCACTGTATTCAGCATTCATCAGACCTATCATTGAGGATAATGCCCTCTGTGGTATGTACCTAACCAGGAGTATCCAACAATTGGAACATCCATAGAGTTTCCTCACTACAAGAATACAGGGTGTAAGTAAAATGTCCTATGCAGACTGCCTCAAGGCCCTATGCCTGTACTCTGTCTCCTACAGCCTTTTGAGGGGAGATCTATGCCTGGCTTACAGGGCATTGTTAGACCCCTCTCTGATGGACCTCCTGCATATCCATAAAACAAACAGCACTAGAATTACAAATTCTAAAGACTTAAACCTTGTCTGTGATATAAATAGGATCTGCTGGGGAGACAGGTATGTATCCCAGAGCCTACCCCATCTATGGAACAGGTTCCCCATCCATGCAAAGCAGAGTTCCTCCCTAATACAATTCAAGTGCAACTTGGACAACTGGATGAGGAACTAGAAATTCATCACTGGTTTGGCACCTATGTCTCTAATGGACACAGACAACCTGTAAATGGTTCATCTCACATCCTCCTGCTTGTAAATGTTTCATCTCCCAAACCTCTGCTTACACTTAGCAAGGGTATCAGAACTTGTCAGAGTTTTGGGATGCATGGCTAGGCTTAAAAAGGCCTTTGAGGTCGTTAGCCTAGTAAATACCTATTAAACCTTGAACCTGTGAACTGTCACATTACCGTTCTTATTTCAGAAACTGCCTTCCTTGGTGTTTGGTATTATTGCTCTACACTTAATATCATGCAAATGCAGTTGGCACGGTTGTTCGGATTTGTGCACTAGCTATAAAATGTGATATCTCAAATTGGTGGGAAACACTCTAACTGTTGCTGATGGGCCTGTATGAGCATGGCAGGAGCTAGAAGGGAAGGTGCCCAATTTAGGGCTCAAAGATGGGGTTTTGAGAAGTCCAGAATTTACATTGCACCCCTTGTGAAGTGCCACAGCCATAGACTACTGCAGGGGGACTATACCAGGTCTCAATACCAATCAAAGGTTTGGAATAGTCCAGCTAAGGCTGTCTGCAGTGTAAATGGCATTCCATGCACTGCAGATCAATGCAGGTATTACTATAATGACCTGAAAAAGCACAAGCAGGCACATCTCAACTAGTGGCTGGATGAGTTTAGAACTGCTGACATCCCACAGTTGTGTAAGTATACAAATGAAGAAACTTTAAATTGGATTGAATGCTAGATATAACTAAGACTGGTATGCATAATGCTCTTCTCTTTTTCTCCCCTTTATCTTTTACAGCCACCCAGGACATAACAGTGAACAGGAAGGCTCATGCTGACCATTTAGAAAGACTTAGAGAAGCAAGGGTTTTTTATGCAGCACAAAAGAATATAATTATTTCACCTAAAGTATTGATCTTGTATACATTATTAGCAAATAAAATATGCATAGCGTAACTGCAAAATCAAGCTTCAGTCTGTAGCTCACACCAACTGTAAGAGACAATTATAATAGTGTATTCAGATATTGTGTGGTCAAATCCCACAGGTACCAAACCTGGCAGTACTGCCTCTGCAGCCCATGCACTACCTGGACCCTCCACATCAGGAAACTTTAGCATGGCAGCAGGTGCATTAGCATAGGTGGTAATTTTGTCACACTCTAGGATATGCCTGACATGGTACATGAGGTAGTGGAGAGCACAACTGGTGCATGCCTCAGCCAGATGAAGAGGATGCTGTCTGCAATGGTGTAAAAACAAAAATGTCAAGCACTCCAACAGCAATCTAAGTAATGGGACAATGATGACAGTTCTACAGGTGAGGACTAGATTCTTAATGTCCCCATGTTTGACATGCATGGGCATCTAATGCCTCGCTCAGCAATCATGGTGTCCCTCAACCTATTGTGTTGCTCACCATCCCTGTCTCTTGTCTTGTTTGCCCTGTTTGTCTCCATCTGCTTCCTCACCTACCCTACTTACATGACCTGACATACCTATGTCCCTTACCCAATAACCCTCTCTTACTGAAATGAAAAACAAAAAATGGGCTCTGTGCCACAAAAAATACCATCCTATATGTAGCTCTCCACTTCGCAATGTGTCTTCTCTACTCACTTGATTCGGCCCAGTTGGCTATACAACACCATTGCATTCTTGTCACCTGTCGTTGTTGAGGTGACACTCCAAATCCATCCAATATTCTATCCATATTCATCTTTTTCACTGCTGAAGAAGTGGATAGCTATGGTTCCTTCCTAATTCCTTCCTGCACATTCCTATAGTGCTTCCCCTTTGTTCTTTCCCCTTCTTGCTTCCCATTTCACCACTTTCCTATCTACCAGATCTTCTTACCTTTAATCTGGTCAAAAATAGAATCACAATATAGCTGGATTTGAATCCTCTGTTCTCAAAATAAAAACTCACTGCAATTACTCCTGCTGCCAGAGAGTCATCTAGGCAGCAGGTGTTTTTCTTCCACTTAGTACTGTCCAAAATGTTGACTGCCATGCCTCTCTGCCTAGCATGTTTGTGCGGAGGAAAGTGAACCAATAAAACTATCAAAATGTTCTCAGTGAAGCAGAGAACCACATTTGCTCATTGCTTAATAAGGCATAAAAGGAGAACCTAGTATAAATACTTTTTTAAGGTGATACAATTTATGACACATTTCCAATATGAACACCACAGTATCTGTTAGATGTGTTTACCATAGCCAGTATGGAATAGTGCTTCTCCTATTTAAGTAGCAGTCCTGAAATATGTATCTCACGTGCTCAAACAGTTTGCCATCAATCATGCAAACCACCTGCTCTGCGATGACCACTATGACTAGGCAAAAACATATTTTAGGGGTGCTGAAATCATTAAATACTCTATTTTGGAGATGGGAGCAAAATACTTTCATGTGTGTTAAATTAGCACAGCAGCCACATTATGTGTGTCTCTCTGTATGTGTGTGTGCATAATCAGAGGAAAATCAATTTGTATCATACTTTCATAAATCCATTCACATGCAGAAATAAAATATCTTGACAGTCATACATGGTTGCATATCCATGGTAGGCAGGCCTCACAACATCATCTTGCAAACATCTGATGAGGATATCATCCACTACATATTTTACAGCAGCAGTAGAAAAGTCAGAGTTGTGTTGTGGCACCTGCATTAAGTGCTGAGTTGTTTAGCTGGTGCACTTAGTTATTTCAGGGTTCTAATCTTACTGCATTCACCTTGTGTGTGTGTGCATGGTCAGAAAAGTCTAACTGTATGTCCAACTGTCAGCAATGCAGTCCCATGAAGTGTGAATATTTCTGACAGTCGCATATGCCTACAAAGATCTTCTCTCAAAAATGCAATGATGATGTCATCCACTATAAATTGTTCATCAGCATTGTGAAAGTTAGAGTGGTATAGTGGTGCTTACAGTAAGTACTTAGTTCTCTAGCTGATGTACCTAGTTAGGTATGGATTCTAATATCACTGCAGTCAACTGGTGTGCATATGTATTTTTAATTGGAAGGGCATAAGTGTGTCTCCTACTGTCAGCAATCCATTCCCATGATGAACAAATACTTTTGGCACTCGTACATGGCTAATCAGCAATTCCATACAAGCCTCGCAATGTCTTCTATCAAGCATCCAGTGAGGATGTCATCCACTATAAATTTTCCAGCAACACTATAAAAGTTAGAATTGGGTTGTTTGTGGAAGAAGCATTAATTGCTGTGCTCTGTAAATAGTAAGGTAGGGATTTTACTGTCACCGTGGTCAACTGCTGTGTGTTTGTGCTCACTTGGTTGACATTCCAGAGAATATTTTAGACCAGTATGTGAGACAGACCTACTTCCATCTACTTCTTCTCATCAGACATTGCTAATGTCATGAACTATAAAGTGTTGTCTGAGACTATACAAAACAGACTTGTGATGTGGTACTTGTATTAAGTATCATGCTCTGTAAATAGTTAGGTAGTGGTTCTACTCTTACTGTAGTCAACTGGTGTGTGCGTGAGTGTGTGTGTGTGTGTGTGTGTGTGTGTGTGTGTGTGTGTGTGTGTGTGTGTGTGTGTGTGTGTGTGTGTGTGCTCACTTTGTTGACATTTTAGATCAGCATGTGACACATGCCTAATTCCATTTTCTTCTCATTAGACACTGCTGATGTCATCAGCTATAAAGTGTTATCTGAGACTACAAACACAAGACTTGTAATGTAGCATTTGCATTGTGTACTGTGCTCTATAGGTAGTCAGTAGACAGGTAGTCAAGTGGGGGTTCTACTCTCACTGCAGTTAACTAGTTTATGTGTGTATTCTACAATCAGAATGGTGTTAATTTTAGAACAACAAAGTCCACAGCTATGTCAGACACTCTGAACATCTTGTAACACACATTGATAATGTCATCCTGTATAACATGACAGTTTACAAGATAAGCCGGTGCTGTGGCAGTAACATTAAGTACTGTGATCAAATGTTACTTTACCTAGATATATAGGGGTTCTAATCTGACAACAAAGAAAATATTACTTTTGAGACAATTTAAAACAGTGATGTGACAACACATCCATGTCAGACACTCCACCCAACTACATCTTATCAGCATACAATGATGCTATAATACTCCATAAAGTGCAATGTGACAGTGTTAAAGTCAGACATGTGGTGGTGCTAGTGTGGTGGTGCTAGTGTTACATTGCATGGCATTCATCTTCCATACCCACACAGGTGTAATGTTCAAATCAGACCCAGTCTACTGGTGTACTTGTGGGTGTGTGTGTGTGTGTGTGTGTGTGTGTGTGTGTGTGTGTGTGTGTGTGTGTGTGTGTGTGTGTGCACGTGTGTGTGTGTGTTTATGGTGGTACATTGTAATCACTGTATGATCTTGGAATCACCCTTCATGTCACTACCACTTAGTGAACCTTTAACATAGCCCTGTGCATCCACTATCCTCTATTTTCCCACTGGTCACATGACATCATTCCTGAAGAGTGAAGGATGTCTTCCTGCCAAATATGTATATACTCATCATGAAGCAGAGTCATTCAATGATCATCTGCAAGCCATTTTCAGACCAATTCATGTGTGATTACTCATTCTGTCATGGTGTGGTGCATGTCCCATATGGACAGTAACAGTATGTAATGCAATCCAACAAATGCACACTTATGTACAACAGCATTAATATCTTCCATGATTTAGATAGAGGTGGTTTGCTTTAAATGGTATTGTCACAAAAGGAAATATTGCCAGCCCAGCTATCTGTAATTTTACAAAAAATGATATGTCATTTGTGAATATTAATATAATTTATACAGAAGTGTAACAGAAGGAGATACTGCCAGCCCAGCTATCTGGAATTTTGTAAGTGGTTATGTGTTGTGAATTGCAACATGCTTCATATAGGATACTTGTGCTACAACTGTATTAGAACTGAATGTTATGTACTGTGCTAAAATGTAACCACAGCATGCCCTAGTGGAATAGAGATGTACATGTTTAATGGAAACTAGAACATAGAGAGTTAACTGGCAAAACTTTAAGAAAATAGTTGAAATTAAATTGTTTTATAACCACGTAATAAAAGAGATGTTATCTTTCAGTTTCAGTGAAGTAGCAGACGCAATATCTAGAAATATCAGTTTTTTTGTATTGTCTTTAAGTATGGAGGAATGTAAATTATTTTACGACTTCTACCATTTGCTAAAAGATCTGAGGGCTATGTATTTTCCACAGGGAGATGATAAATGCTGGTAGTTTCTGACAATGGGAGTTTAGCTTGGGAACTAAAGTCAGGTGACAAAAGTGATGTCATCCTGCAAGTATCCCAGCAGCAATATTTGAGATATTAATTTAAGAACTCTGTGAGAGAGAGAGCGAGACAGCGAGAGCAAGGGTATTTTGTATTTTGTCTTTGACCTAGCAAGAACATCCACTCACCACTTTTGCCTGCTTGTTGTTCTGTAAGTAAGTTTTAGGGCACAGTTTTTTTCTTAGATTCAGTTAGAAACATAGTAAAGATTAGTTTAGATTTTTTCTGTATTTATTTGAGACTGTCATGCAATGTTGTTTTAAATATTTCCTGTGATTTTGAACCCTTATATCACTGTGAATAGATATTTAGTGCTGTCTTGTTCTTTTATAATTTATCATTAAATATATTTAAACCATTCAGTTGTGGCTGGTCTGTTTAGAGATATTTAAGTTTTTAGATTTCTTGCATATCTATTTGGTGACACTGTACAGGCCGCTCCTAATAGCCTGGCTATTGGTCAAACTACCATTTGGATTTATAGTAACATTACACAGTAAGATTGGACACTCTTTGCTAAGGGCCTTAAAGTAGCTGATAAAGAACTGGCTGGTGGCAGTGATAACTACCTTATAGTCTGGGCATAAGGGGTATAGCTAGTAAACTTGTGTCAGCTTTTCCCAGGCGTGTGCATGTGGTTCTGTATAAATCAAATCTCAAAGTGTGTGTGTGTCAGCTACTTTCGCAGGGACATGAAGCACTGGTTGGACTGATAGAGTGTTGGAGGTCTTAGCTTGCCCAGTGGGGAATCTTACTGGGGATCTGGAGGAAGAGGGAGAGGGAGAAACCAGCCCCAGACTGACTGTGATCTCTGTGTGCTCTGAAGGGAACTTGCACTATACTGTGTGTGTATTTTCCATACAGCCATTGGGTACATCCCCCTCTGTTGCCAATGGTGAGGATTCAGGCTCCTTGATTACTTGCCCAGTGCTGGGGCATCACAGATATAATGATGGGTAGGGGCTTATGGATGTTAGCCATTAGCAAAATAATGTCCTATGACCCTACGAACATTTGCCATGTCAATGTTGCTGTCATAGACATGTGCTATGTGGAGGTGTGGATGTACAGGAGGGTATTACAATCTGTGATGTATTGATGGCCATTGCTGCCACTTCCTTATCTGCTCCTTCTATAACAGCTGTAGTAATATGCTTCCTGAGAACTGTTGGCATAGTGTGATAAACTTTTATGTATATTGTTGGCTTATTAGGACATGTGTATATATAGAGGAGCAGATGAACATTGTAATCAGTTCTCATTTCACCATCACATTGACACTTGCAGCATGGCACAGGTGTGCATGTGTCTACTTACAATCATTCAATGCTCTGTGCCAGACATCAATGTAAATTCATGCTGATTACATGACCACATAAGTCTTATTTCATGCACATGTTCTAATGCTGTGATATACAGAAAAATATTACATTTTGATTCAATTGCAACCTTGTGGAATTCATTGTATGTCCAGTTGTGTTGCTATTTCCAAGGATTATTGAGGTGGTCTGCAGCACCATTGTGTGGCTATTAACATTTGTGATAGGAAATATTCTACATGAGCCACAGACAAATGATTTGTAATGTGTCCTTATATGGCATCAAGTCGTTCAAACACAGCTTTCCCATGAAACACATATAGGCATATGTTGTGCAATTGATGTAATTACATGACATTGGTACAGTTGTATGACTGCGCAAACAGTACCAGTGTGTGGAATGTGATGCATGACCAAGGTTGTATTTGTAGTAATTTCACAAATCATTTATTTCAATAAATGTGAAATGTGAAGAGGAATACACAACAAAACACAGAGCTGTTTGGTGATGCCATCAGCCATACTCAGCTGGAGGAAACAGATAATCTGATAGATGACATTTTGTTTCGCAGTTCACCACCCTGTTGCCACTGGCCATCAGCAAAAGTATACATGCAAGCATTGCTCACTTTTTCTTCTCAGGAGGACAGCTCATCTGTGTGCTCTTTACAGCTAATAACACAGAATCAATGGACTCTGACAACATCACAGGTTGCCTATAGTGAGACTTAATAAACCTAACCTACCAGACACAGCTGGAGTCCTAACTCAACACAGCCTCAAGACAGTCTATGTTCTCATAGAAGGGTGTACAGCAGCAGTCATCACTCTGGGGTGGGGGGACCATCAACTGATGCATGGAGTTATAGACCCATTTTCCTGACTCCCATCATCTGTGAGCAGACCAATGAGCCATCATGAACGTTATCAAAAAGGACACATGTAACCACCTGACTGTATACTAAACCCATGTTTGATTTGTTAAGGCTACATCCTGTCTGTTACACCTGTTTGATGTCTTCAAGAAAGTCACCAAGGGCATGCATGATGAAAACAGTATCATGCTGCATACCTTTACCTTTCCAAGGCATTTGACACAAATGCACAATCAGATATTACAAATAAACTGTCTTAAGTGGGCATACACACCTACATCACCAAGTGAATAGACAAATGGATTACATACATGATGGGTAATGTTGTGAATTCACCACTATCTAGAGTCCAGAGACCAAGTCCATAACACAGGATTCTGTAGTAGGCACATTCATGTTTATTATTTATGTCTCAGAAGTCAAGACTAACTTATACATCCTTTGTCTAACCAGCTTTTTGGAGGACTATAAATTGTGGACAATCATTGAATCCAGGACTTGTATTGGTGTAATGCAGACAGTAGTAACACAAATGAAGGATTGTTGCCAGAGTCACAGTGACACAGTAGATGAACAAAAATCTTGGGGGTAGGTAGTTCCTTTATGAATGCACATGCACAAGTTAATTACAATATAGACAGCATAACCCTATGAGAAGACAGAGTCATATGTGTCCTGTGTACTCAGCATGTGCCCACAGTGACGACTAATCCCTTGTATGTAGCACAACTCCTGAGTATGTGCAGGGCATCCACATCAAAGGGTATTATACTCCCATTGTTCACAGCTCTCATTACACCAGTAATTGAGTACATAGCACCTTTTTGCATGTACCTCCAAACACATCTTCTAGGAATGATTCACTCAAGTTTATCACTGTTGCCACAGTGAGCTCTCACACATCTTATTGGCCATAACTACGTATCGCTTTTGATGCATAACAATTCGGAGTTGACAGTGCAGAACTCTCAGCAAGGTGTTATGCAAGATACATGTGTGATACAGGCTCCTGTGATGCATACAGTAAATAAATAACTGACTGACAGCATTGATGGCATGGGTTACATTCTTGCAGGTGTGGATTATGGCATATATATGCCATGCAATCCTGTCAACTAGCTAGGATTGCTCATAATTTAAATTACAGGTATAACAGAGTCCCACTTAACACCTCTGAGAGATGTTAATTTTTGAGAAAGGTGTGCTTGATTCCCCTTATAGATTACTGACAAATCATGACATTTGTACAAATGTGTTCTTGCAAAACCATGTATAATAACTCACAATCACATATTTTATGTCAATGACACAGAGTGCTGGTGGTATTATTCTGATATTGTCCATGATTGTGCAAGCTTCTGTGTACTGTTGTCCATGAGCCTGTTGCGTCTCAGTTGGTTGAAACCTGTACTGGCATTACATTCATATTCAAGCAAATAATTTTGTACTTGTTCACATTCTGCACCTACCCCTTATTATATATGCCCTCCTCGAAAAATGTCTTCTCCAATGATCATGTCAGGATGCCTATATCACAGAAAAACTTTTCTCCATTGATATGTCATCTTGTGTGACAGTCACATAATATACAGAATCTACGTGTTGATATGACTATACCCACACAGGAGGTATAAACAACAGTACAGACTGTATGATGTAGATATATGATTACTGTGCATGCTACAACTGTCTTGTCTTTGTGGTGTATGTACACTGACATGCCTTCATCTTGTGTACATTACCATGTTTCACTTCACCTCTTCCCCTGCGTTCTTTCCTACAATTCATGTGTGACTCTTTTCATAGGTTCATAGGATCATTGGAGGTTACTAGACTATCAACCCAAATGTCATTTCAAGTCTAGCCATTTCATCCTAATGTAATATAGATACTCTAGTCAATACCATGAATTGTATTTATTAATGACTGTCCATGTCCAGGAGAGTTGTGGGCACTATCCCCAGTAAGAATTTACAATGTCCCATCCACTCATCTGGGTTCCGTTTTAACAGTGTCATAGAGGTGCTCTGTTTTACATGAATTGTCAGCCTATCCACAGATGCACCAGTCACTTGGAGACAAATCTGTCCCTCCAGCACATCCTATTCAAGTCACAGACCATATTTAGGTCCCTGGAATGGGTAGCTCTAGTCCCATTTGATTTATGGATGTGCAGCAAATTCATTAGGTTTGGGTTGGAGATTGCTCTGTAAGCCAGGTATTAGTCTCCCCTAACAAGTCTATACAATACTGAATATAGTGACAGGGACTTTAGTGGGTTTGTATAAGGCATGTGCTAGAGTCCCTTGATCTTGTTAGTTAGAAACTTCTGAGGCTGTCTAACTGCTCCAGGTGCTTTGCACCATATATTCCAAAAGGGGCATCATACTCAATTATAGCCCTAATTAGTGATGAATATAGATGGGTTATAACCTCTTTTGCTCTAGAGGTGATGCCTTTGCTAATCAAGTAGAAAGCCTTCCTTACTACAGTAGACATGTGGTGGTCAAAGTTAAGGCCCAGTCTACTTGTGATGCCAGATTTCTTACCACTTCATAGGTACATAGCATATTGTTGTTAATTTGATAGTGTGAAGAGACATTGTTTTTACCAAAGGGAATGATAATGCATTTCTTTGCATTCAGTTTGAGACCATGATTAAGACACCAGTCATTGGTCTGCATAAGAGTCTCCTGAGTTATGCTGACATCATTTGGGCATTCAGTGATTGCACCCAGTTTGCAGTCATCCGCAAACTTGGTCAGTCACAGCCCCTTAGTTTTGGCCTGAACTTCTGGGAAGCATAGACCAAGCAGTAGGGGGCCCAGCAATGACCCTTGTGGTACCCTGCTGATGACAGGTCTGCTGGTTGATGTGGAGTCACCCACTTTGATAATGTGTAACTGGTTTGTCAGCCAGTCGGCATCCCATCTTACATCAAAGGGGTTTACATTCAGTTTGCTAACTTTAACTGTACTACCTAAGTGTGGGATTGTGTCAAAAGGCCTTTGCCAAGTCGAAGTATGCTGTGTGCACAGATTTGTCATTGTCAAGGGCCCCGGTCAGATTTTTGAAGAAATCTACCAGGTTTAACATGCAGGATCTGCACTTGACAAAGCCAAATTGGGTCAGATCCAAGGTTTGGAGGTCACCTGTGTCTATAATTATTGGGTCCATGATGATACATTTTATGGCTTTAGAGATTAAGCTGGTCAGACTTATGGGTCTATAATTCTCTTAGTCTGTTTCTAAGCCAACTTTGTGGATGTAAATAACTGTTGCTGTTCTCCATTCTGCAGAAACAAAGACATTGTTTAGGCTGTGATCGATTAGGGTACTTAATGGTGATGTTAGTTCATGTTTAAGTTTGTTTAAAAGCTTGGGATTCCATCTGGTTCCATAGAAGTTGTGATTTTTGTCATAGACAAGGCTTTGATGACCTGCTCTTTGGATATGCAGGGTGGGCAGACGTTAGGGCAAGGTTTGTAATAAGTTTTGAGGGGATAAGGGGGTGAGGTTTTCATCAAATCTGTCCACTAGCAGGTTTGCTATCTCTGCGGGGTATCTGTCAAATCTTTGAACGCTCAAAATTTCGAATGTTACATGGTCGAGACCAAACGTTTGAAATTTTGAGTGCTCGAAGATAGACTTTCAACAGCACCGTATGGTGCAGATAGGGAGAATTTCCCTTTTATGCACTGAAGTGTGGTCTTGGAGTTGGTATATTTAAGTAGGGTAGGTGTGGGGGTCGCAGCCCACCATGTGGGGGGTGCAGGAGGGCTTTCCCCCCTGCCTACACTGTTAAAGTGTTTTTTTTTCTGTGTTTTCTTTTTTTATTTTTATGTTCGTACATCCAAATGTCGAATATTTGGTCTCGACCATGTAAATTTCGACATTTTGGATGTTCGAACAGTTAACATAGACGCTCTCTGCGGGATCAGTCTGTGTGATATTGTTAGTCAGTAGTTCAGCACATGCTTGGGTCCTACTTTTTAAGCTACATGCATAGCTGTAAAAGGCCTTATGATTATCCTTGGCTATGATTGTTAACTTTTTCTCAAAGTTACCCTTAGAGGACTTGACATGTCTTATTTGCCTTTTGAGACTGAGGATGGTGCTTTTCCATTGTTGTGGCCTCACCTTAGTTTTCTTAGACAGCAACTTTTTGCATTTGTTGTAAAGTTTGCTGTTGCTGGATGTCCACTTAGGTGGCTATTTTTTTCTTACTCGGGGCTCTGGCTTTGATTCTCTCTGGAACAGCCAAGTCTATACACTTATGCAACTGATTGTACAGGGCTATAGTGTAAGCTTTTTGTAGTTACCACTTCCAGCTGTGGTGAGGGCTCAGAATGCATTTATATCTTTCACTAGGAGGGCATAGTTTGCTTTGGTGAAGTTTATTAGTCTGACTTCATCCTTTGTGAGTTTTAATGCCAGTTTGTAGATGACTGATTTATGGTCAGATTTAATTTATGAGGGTCCAGCAGTTACGGTAGTGCATTTGTTTGTCATGTTAGTGAGGACCAGATCTAGTAGGTTTGCTCCTCTTGTTGGGGTTTCAACAAACTGTTCCAGCACATTTGAGTTAACAAAGTCAAGGAACTTTTGTGTTAGTGAGTTAGGCCTAGAGTAAGTTTCTCAGTTGATGGTGGGATAATTGAAATCCCCATGACCAGAGTGTTTGACAATATTTGAATTGACTCCAGTTTGGTCAAGCAGGCCTTGTGTGCATCATAATCCATGCAGGAGGTTCTATAACTAGATATGACTTGAATGGGGGTCTTACCCAAAGTAATCTGAAGATGGAGTAACTCCATGGAGTTTCCCAGTCTAAGTAGTTGGGAGGTGAATTTATCTCTAATATAGATAGAAACACTGCCTCCTTTGGTTCCCGCAAGTTTGTTTTGCGGTCTGAAGGTGTGGAAGCCATTGTATCCTTGCAAAGCCGGGGTACTGTCTGAAGCATTGAACCAGGTTTCTGTGACTGCACAGACATCTACATCCTCCAGTGACAAATGTTCACAAGTTGTGCAGTTTTTGGTTTAAATTCCTAGCGTTTAGCAACAAAACCCTTTCTTTGTTATGGTTGGCAATTTTCACATCAGCAATTTTGTTTTTGAGACTTTGCCTAAAAAAAGGCACTATGGGGGAGTCTAGAGCCTTTGAGCCTTTGTCAGCAACCAAAAGCCTAGTAGTGCCAGGTACAAACCATCTCTGGCAAAGCAGCAAGATCTGTTGATCATGTCATCCCAAACTGACAGAAACTAGATCCCCTTTGAATGACACCAAAAACTAAGCTAATTATTGAAATTGATCATTTTTTGTTTATGCTGTGGCATCATTCTAGGTAAGGGTAATATGCTGCTCAAGGCTAGGGCCATACCTACCTGGGGCACATACTTGGAGAGCTCAGTCATGTTTCTCTTGTTATAGTCATGTGAGGTACACACACTTCCTCAGAAAATTTATATATAATTCAGTCTATGTACCTTTGGTGATCACCACACAAATATTTATTCTGTTTGCCTAAAACATGTTTGCACAGTACTCTGCTCTGACTTAACATTCATATAGCATGTTATAATTCTATTAATTGCCTTAAATTAAACCCTGGTAATCATTGTGGCTGTCCACGCAATCATGTAGAACAAGTGTGCCCACAGGTTAACATGTCTGTATATCTTTAGGTATTGTGCTGCTTTACATGATTTCTGGGCCAGCAACATTGCTGCTGGCCAGGAAATCATGCTTGTATCTATGCAAGTGTGATGTGCAGCATGCATATGCAATTAGCGCTGTTGCTCACCGTGCAAACGTATAAATTCCATGTAGGCTTCACACTAAGCATACACAGAATTTATTGAATCCCTGGGTGTGTGTTTATCTATAAGATGGTGTACTTACAGTACTGAAGTGGTAACTATGCTGTAACTTCAATCTCCCATCAGCAAAGAAGGCCAAACTTTCCACAACTTAAGTCACAATAGTGGTGGCTGCACTGATGCCCCATGCATTGCTTGCTAGTAACACAGGTAACAACTTTGATCAAACTATTCCAAGCATCAGCCTTAAATTGTCACCAAGTATACCCTTCAGAAGGACCATCTCCTTTTATTGCTTATGATGGATGTCTAGAAAAATCTTAGACTCTGTTTTCTAAAAGAAGCATTACCCTCATCATCTGCAGCCACAGTTGTCTCACCCTCAAAGTTCTCAGGAATAATGGCAAGGCATTGGCACCCAAATGACTTGTCATGTGTTTCTGACTTCACACACCGATAGGCATCTCATTTGCATGATGGAGGGCAAAATAATAAAATATAGTGTCTGTTGTTTCAATAGCACTTTAAGGTGTGAAATATGGCCATCCTCCATTCTGTTTGCTGCTGAAAATTAATGATCAAAAGTGACTCCATCATTAAATGGTTAAAGATATCGAGCTCACTGGTCTCACCTTCTGTCTAAACACTGTGGTGCATCACAGCCTATAATTTTGAACAAATGAGAAACGTGTAACACTTAGTAGCAGCTTACCAATGACATTAATTAGGAAGATCACAGCAAATTTAATGTTTTATCCTACAGTTATAGAATGATCTTTTGACGTACTGAAAGTTACCAGTGATGTCATTTTAAAGAAAGTGTCACAATATAAATTTGTTGCAGACCTGTTCAATGTAAAATGTGAAAAACATTAGTAGTTAAAACTTAATCTGAGGAACTTTCCTTATAATGAGGTACACTTTATAATGAGGTACACTTTCTTTCTTCCACCCTTATCCCACCTGGCTGCTGTGAGCTCCGCTCCTGTGCGTGACATAAACACTGTATTCCAGCTTGGTTCCACATCAAACACCTGAATAACACCAGTCAGGTCCTTTTGAACATTAGTGAAAACTAAGACACCTACCCTACAACTACAAGTGTTACCTTTCCTTTGGAAAGGCTTTGAATCACTGTATTCCAGCTTGGTTCCACATCAAACACCTGAATAACACCAGTCAGGTCCTTTTGAACATTAGTGAAAACTAAGACACCTACCCTACAACTACAAGTGTTACCTTTGGAAAGGCTTTGAATCACTGTATTCCAGCTTGGTTCCACATCAAACACCTGAATAACACCAGTCAGGTCCTTTTGACCATTAGTGAAAACTAAGACACCTACCCTACAACTACAAGTGTTACCTTTCCTTTGGAAAGGCTTTGAATCACTGTATTCCAACTTGGTTCCACATCAAACACCTGAATAACACCAATCAGGTCCTTTTGAACATTAGTGAAAACTAAGACACCTACCCTACAACTACAAGTGTTACCTTTCCTTTGGAAAGGCTTTGAATCACTGTATTCCAGCTTGGTTCCACATCAAACACCTGAATAACACCAGTCAGGTCCTTTTGAACATTAGTGAAAACTAAGACACCTACCCTACAACTACAAGTGTTACCTTTCCTTTGGAAAGGCGTTGGATCACTGTATTCCAGCTTGGTTCCACATCAAACACCTGAATAACACCAGTCAGGTCCTTTTGAACATTAGTGAAAACTAAGACACCTACCCTACAACTACAAGTGTTACCTTTGGAAAGGCTTTGAATCACTGTATTCCAGCTTGGTTCCACATCAAACACCTGAATAACACCAGTCAGGTCCTTTTGACCATTAGTGAAAACTAAGACACCTACCCTACAACTACAAGTGTTACCTTTCCTTTGGAAAGGCTTTGAATCACTGTATTCCAGCTTGGTTCCACATCAAACACCTGAATAACACCAGTCAGGTCCTTTTGAACATTAGTGAAAACTAAGACACCTACCCTACAACTACAAGTGTTACCTTTCCTTTGGAAAGGCTTTGAATCACTGTATTCCAGCTTGGTTCCACATCAAACACCTGAATAACACCAGTCAGGTCCTTTTGAACATTAGTGAAAACTAAGACACCTACCCTACAACTACAAGTAGTGTTACCTTTCCTTTGGAAAGGCTTTGAATCACTGTATTCCAGCTTGGTTCCACATCAAACACCTGAATAACACCAGTCAGGTCCTTTTGAACATTAGTGAAAACTAAGACACCTACCCTACAACTACAAGTGTTACCTTTCCTTTGGAAAGGCTTTGAATCACTGTATTCCAGCTTGGTTCCACATCAAACACCTGAATAACACCAGTCAGGTCCTTTTGAACATTAGTGAAAACTAAGACACCTACCCTACAACTACACGTGTTACCTTTCCTTTGGAAAGGCTTTGAATCACTGTATTCCAGCTTGGTTCCACATCAAACACCTGAATAACACCAGTCAGGTCCTTTTGAACATTAGTGAAAACTAAGACACCTACCCTACAACTACAAGTGTTACCTTTCCTTTGGAAAGGCTTTGAATCACTGTATTCCAGCTTGGTTCCACATCAAACACCTGAATAACACCAGTCAGGTCCTTTTGAACATTAGTGAAAACTAAGACACCTACCCTACAACTACAAGTGTTACCTTTCCTTTGGAAAGGCTTTGAATCACTGTATTCCAGCTTGGTTCCACATCAAACACCTGAATAACACCAGTCAAGTCCTTTTGAACATTAATGAAAACAAAGACACCTACCCTACAACTACAAGTGTTACCTTTCCTTTGGAAAGGCTTTGAATGTACGTATTGATACTGTAACTCATATATTGATGTTAACACTTCAGTGGAACCTCAGGTAGCCTAGCCAGCAGTCGGACCCCCCCCCCCAGTACTCCCTTCTTTCTGACTATTTCCCTCTTTACCCTCTATACTTAATCCTTCCTCCTGCCTAGTCCTTCTCCCCTAGCAGGTTACCTCTCCCCTGCTATATACCTGCTGACCACTAGGTGGCGCCCTCATACTTTATCTTTCTGATTCACTAACTTTCAACACTCCTTTCTAACCTACCTCTGCATCCTTGCCCCCAGTACCTCTGTTCCCAGCCTTTTTTGGGTCTCCTATATATCACCACTTACTGTCCAAGGACATCCTTATAACTGTCATCTCCAGATTCCTCCTGCAGTTCTACCTTTTAGCCTCCTATTATTGTCCACCTTCCGCTACCTTTAGACCTACCTACGGAGTCTTCCTCCTCACTGATTGTCTTCAGCCTTCTTCTGCTGTCTTGTCTCATATTCATCCGGCCTGTTCCTTCTGTTATCTGTATTATCTACTGTATCTCTCTCAGTTGCTGTACTTCTCCTTATCTCTGATACCTGTAAACTAACCAATACTGTAGTCCAATATTCTTATCTTCCTCCCATTCTACATCCCCTACCTTCCCTTACACCCTCCCACAGCCTTTACTTTCTCAGCTCACTAGACCCCTCCTTGCTACACAGGTATTGATGTCATTTGCCTGTTCACTTCAGGTTAGTCTCGTGTTCTTTGCCCCCTTCCCGCTATTATCCCTTTTCCCCTCCCCCTCTGCCCCAGCACTCCAGCTTACCTTATAAATATACCCTAGTTCATAGCGACGCCATCTTTCTTCCACCCTTATCCCACCTGGCTGCTGTGAGCTCCACTCCTGTGCGTGACATAAATTAAGTGTGTCAAGTTTTGTAGTGTCTAAATGAAAGATCTACTGTGCCTCTTTAGGTTCCTAGAATGAAATCTGATGCAATTTGTTAGTCTTACTACTTTTTTCTTAACTTTTGCTGCTACGTTGTAAGTGCCGCACACGTGGCTTGTATTTTGAGGAACTTAGACACTATACTTAACCACAGGATCCACACTGTTTTTTGTACTATCTAGCGATTAATGATTTTAGTGCACGGCATTGGTAGCTTTCCTGATGCAATCATATTCAGTATTGAAACGCTGTACATATGGCTAGTAGTACTTGATACATATGCTACGGTTACTTTTAAAGTACTGTTGTGCTTATTTTGCCATTTTAGCTTTTATTTGCTATCTTTTTACGACATACAAGTCTAGCTTGTAGTTGTACATACTCCCACAATCAGAGCAGTGTGTCCGGACCTTACTACATATGTTACCAGCCCTACGATGCTAATATTGTACTGTTTTGAGGCTGCATTTAGCATTTAGACTGCTAACAGATCTGTTTCAATGCGACATAGCTGTACTTTTTAACCAGCCCTACGATGCTAATATTGTACTGTTTTGAGGCTGCATTTAGCGTTTAGACTGCTAACAGATCTGTTTCAATGCGACATAGCTGTACTTTTTAACCAAACACTCCCACTAACGGAGCGCTGTACATGCTTTTTGATCTTACTGCTACGATTATACTTTGTACTGATTTGGGGGTTAAAAGTAGCGTTTTGACTGATATCATATTTAATTTAATGGGACACAGCTTTATTTTTGACTCGGATGCTGCCACTAACCGAGTGCTGTACGCGCTTATAGTTCTTAATGCTCCCACTATCTGAGCGTTTTGCTCGGGGCTTGTAATGGAAGTAATTAACCCTATGCTTTTATCTTCACTGGTATTTGGGCTTTGTTTAGCGTTTTATCAGTGAATAACTATAATATAAGGGCCCACAGCTTTACTTTGACCCAAACACTGCCTCTAGCTGAGCGCTGTACATGTGTATGTAATAGCTGTACCCTGGTAGCTACTTGATAATATCCCTATGTTTTTGGGCACGTCTAGCGGTTAAACTGTTAACCAAAGCAATTAACTTGCACACTGTCCCAATTTTGTTACAAACGCTGAAGCTGTTAATGCATTGGACTCATGGCTTGTAGTGGATGTACCTAGCCGCTATCACTATACCCTCTGTAGGATAATTTGCTTCTACTTGATAATGTTCCACCTGTGCCCCATTGCTATGTAATACTCTGGCCATGCTCTCTTAGCTTGTATTGGGTCATTGCTTACAATGTCATTACTGCTCTGACTTTTAATGTTTTTGATATTTATAGAGTGATGAATACTAGACTGTGTTGTTATTACTGCCCTGATTCATAATACTTTTGATGATTATAGAGTGAAGAATGCCAGACTGTGATGTAACTTACTGATTACTGTATTTGCATAAGCATCTGTTACTGTATTATACTTACACCTACTCCCTATTGAATTTACACTGTGACTTACTTCTTTTCTTTCTCTTTATATCCTACCAGCACTGTATTCCAGCTTGGTTCCACATCAAACACCTGAATAACACCAGTCAGGTCCTTTTGAACATTAGTGAAAACTAAGACACCTACCCTACAACTACAAGTGTTACATTTCCTTTGGAAAGGCTTTGAATCACTGTATTCCAGCTTGGTTCCACATCAAACACCTGAATAACACCAGTCAGGTCCTTTTGAACATTAGTGAAAACTAAGACACCTACCCTACAACTATAAGTGTTACCTTTCCTTTGGAAAGGCTTTGAATCACTGTATTCCAGCTTGGTTCCACATCAAACACCTGAATAACACCAGTCAGGTCCTTTTGAACATTAGTGAAAACTAAGACACCTACCCTACAACTACAAGTGTTACCTTTCCTTTGGAAAGGCTTTGAATGTAATGTATTGATACTGTAACTCATATATTGATGTTAACACTTCAGTGGAACCTCAGGTAGCCTAGCCAGCAGTCGGACCCCCCCCCCCAGTACTCCCTTCTTTCTGACTATTTCCCTCTTTACCCTCTATACTTAATCCTTCCTCCTGCCTAGTCCTTCTCCCCTAGCAGGTTACCTCTCCCCTGCTATATACCTGCTGACCACTAGGTGGCACCCTCATACTTTATCTTTCTGATTCACTAACTTTCAACACTCCTTTCTAACCTACCTCTGCATCCTTGCCCCAGTACCTCTGTTCCCAGCCTTTTTTGGGTCTCCTATATATCACCTCTTACTGTCCAAGGACATCCTTATAACTGTCATTTCCAGATTCCTCCTGCAGTTCTACCTTTTAGCCTCCTATTATTGTCCACCTTCCGCTACCTTTAGACCTACCCACGGAGTCTTCCTCCTCACTGATTGTCTTCAGCCTTCTTCTGCTGTCTTGTCTCATATTCATCCGGCCTGTTCCTTCTGTTATCTGTATTATCTACTGTATCTCTCTCAGTTGCTGTACTTCTCCTTATCTCTGATACCTGTAAACTAACCAATACTGTAGTCCAATATTCTTATCTTCCTCCCATTCTACATCCCCTACCTTCCCTTACACCCTCCCACAGCCTTTACTTTCTCAGCTCACTAGACCCCTCCTTGCTACACAGGTATTGATGTCATTTGCCTGTTCACTTCAGGTTAGTCTCGTGGTCTTTGCCCCCTTCCCGCTATTATCCCTTTTCCTCTCCCCCTCTGCCCCAGCACTCCAGCTTACCTTATAAATATACCCTAGTTCATAGCGACGCCATCTTTCTTCCACCCTTATCCCACCTGGCTGCTGTGAGCTCCTCTCCTGTGCGTGACATAAAGTAAGTGTGTCAAGTTTTGTAGTGTCTAAATGAAAGATCTACTGTGCCTCTTTAGGTTCCTAGAATGAAATCTGATGCAATTTGTTAGTCTTACTACTTTTTTCTTAACTTTTGCTGCTACGTTGTAAGTGCCGCACACGTGGCTTATATTTTGAGGAACTTAGACACTATACTTAACCACAGGATCCACACTGTTTTTTGTACTATCTAGCGATTAATGATTTTAGTGCACGGCATTGGTAGCTTTCCTGATGCAATCATATTCAGTATTGAAACGCTGTACATATGGCTAGTAGTACTTGATACATATGCTACGGTTACTTTTAAAGTACTGTTGTGCTTATTTTGCCGTTTTAGCTTTTATTTGCTATCTTTTTACGACATACAAGTCTAGCTTGTAGTTGTACATACTCCCACAATCAGAGCAGTGTGTCCGGACCTTATTACATATGTTACCAGCCCTACTATGCTAATATTGTACTGTTTTGAGGCTGCATTTAGCGTTTAGACTGCTAACAGATCTGTTTCAATGCGACATAGCTGTACTTTTTAACCAGCCCTACGATGCTAATATTGTACTGTTTTGAGGCTGCATTTAGCGTTTAGACTGCTAACAGATCTTTTTCAATGCGACATAGCTGTACTTTTTAACCAAACACTCCCACTAACGGAGCGCTGTACACGCTTGTTGATCTTACTGCTACGATTATACTTTGTACTGATTTGGGGGTTAAAAGTAGCATTTTGACTGATATCATATTTAATTTAATGGGACACAGCTTTATTTTTGACTCAGATGCTGCCACTAACCGAGCGCTGTATGCGCTTATAGTTCTTAAAGCTCCCACTATCTGAGCGTTTTGCTCGGGGCTTGTAATGGAAGTAATTAACCCTATGCTTTTATCTTCACTGGTATTTGGGCTTTGTTTAGCGTTTTATCAGTGAATAACTATAATATAAGGGCCCACAGCTTTACTTTGACCCAAACACTGCCTCTAGCTGATCGCTGTACACGTGTATGTAATAGCTGTACCCTGGTTGCTACTTGATAATATCCCTATGTTTTTGGGCACGTCTAGCAGTTAAACTGTTAACCAAAGCAATTAACTTGCACACTGTCCCAATTTTGTTACAAACGCTGAAGCTGTTAATGCATTGGACTCATGGCTTGTAGTGGATGTACCTAGCCGCTATCACTATACCCTCTGTAGGATAATTTGTTTCTACTTGATAATGTTCCACCTGTGCCCCATTGCTATGTAATACTCTGGCCATGCTCTCTTAGCTTGTATTGGGTCATTGCTTACAATGTCATTACTGCTCTGACTTTTAATGTTTTTGATATTTATAGGGTGATGAATACTAGACTGTGTTGTTATTACTGCCCTGATTCATAATACTTTTGATGATTATAGAGTGAAGAATGCCAGACTGTGTTGTAACTTACTGATTACTGTATTTGCATAAGCATCTGTTACTGTATTATACCTACACCTACTCCCTATTGAATTTACACTGTGACTTACTTCTTTTCTCTCTCTTTATATCCTACCAGCACTGTATTCCAGCTTGGTTCCACATCAAACACCTGAATAACACCAGTCAGGTCCTTTTGAACATTAGTGAAAACTAAGACACCTACCCTACAACTACAAGTGTTACCTTTCCTTTGGAAAGGCTTTGAATGTACGTATTGATACTGTAACTCATATATTGATGTTAACACTTCAGTGGAACCTCAGGTAGCCTAGCCAGCAGTCGGACCCCCCCCCCCCAGTACTCCCTTCTTTCTATTTCCCTCTTTACCCTCTATACTTAATCCTTCCTCCTGCCTAGTCCTTCTCCCCTAGCAGGTTACCTCTCCCCTGCTATATACCTGCTGACCACTAGGTGGCGCCCTCATACTTTATCTTTCTGATTCACTAACTTTCAACAATCCTTTCTAACCTACCTCTGCATCCTTGCCCCCAGTACCTCTGTTCCCAGCCTTTTTTGGGTCTCCTATATATCACCTCTTACTGTCCAAGGACATCCTTATAACTGTCATCTCCAGATTCCTCCTGCATTTCTACCTTTTAGCCTCTTATTATTGTCCACCTTCCATTACCTTTAGACCTACCTACGGAGTCTTCCTCCTCACTGATTGTCTTCAGCCTTCTTCTGCTGTCTTGTCTCATATTCATCCGGCCTGTTCCTTCTGTTATCTGTATTATCTACTGTATCTCTCTCAGTTGCTGTACTTCTCCTTATCTCTGATACCTGTAAACTAACCAATACTGTAGTCCAATATTCTTATCTTCCTCCCATTCTACATCCCCTACCTTCCCTTACACCCTCCCACAGCCTTTACTTTCTCAGCTCACTAGACCCCTCCTTGCTACACAGGTATTGATGTCATTTGCCTGTTCACTTCAGGTTAGTCTCGTGGTCTTTGCCCCCTTCCCGCTATTATCCCTTTCCCCCTCCCCCTCTGCCCCAGCACTCCAGCTTACCTTATAAATATACCCTAGTTCATAGCGACGCCATCTTTCTTCCACCCTTATCCCACCTGGCTGCTGTGAGCTCCGCTCCTGTGAGTGACATAAAGTAAGTGTGTCAAGTTTTGTAGTGTCTAAATGAAAGATCTACTGTGCCTCTTTAGGTTCCTAGAATGAAATCTGATGCAATTTGTTAGTCTTACTACTTTTTTCTTAACTTTTGCTGCTACGTTGTAAGTGCCGCACACGTGGCTTGTATTTTGAGGAACTTAGACACTATACTTAACCACAGGATCCACACTGTTTTTGTACTATCTAGCGATTAATGATTTTAGTGCACGGCATTGGTAGCTTTCCTGATGCAATCATATTCAGTATTGAAACGCTGTACATATGGCTAGTAGTACTTGATACATATGCTACGGTTACTTTTAAAGTACTGTTGTGCTTATTTTGCCGTTTTAGCTTTTATTTGCTATCTTTTACGACATACAAGTCTAGCTTGTAGTTGTACATACTCCCACAATCAGAGCAGTGTGTCCGGACCTTACTACATATGTTACCAGCCCTACGATGCTAATATTGTACTGTTTTGAGGCTGCATTTAGCATTTAGACTGCTAACAGATCTGTTTCAATGCGACATAGCTGTACTTTTTAACCAGCCCTACGATGCTAATATTGTACTGTTTTGAGGCTGCATTTAGCGTTTAGACTGCTAACAGATCTGTTTCAATGCGACATAGCTGTACTTTTTAACCAAACACTCCCACTAACGGAGCTGTACATGCTTGTTGATCTTACTGCTACGATTATACTTTGTACTGATTTGGGGGTTAAAAGTAGCGTTTTGACTGATATCATATTTAATTTAATGGGACACAGCTTTATTTTTGACTCGGATGCTGCCACTAACCGAGTGCTGTACGCGCTTATAGTTCTTAATGCTCCCACTATTTGAGCGTTTTGCACGGGGCTTGTAATGGAAGTAATTAACCCTATGCTTTTATCTTCACTGGTATTTGGGCTTTGTTTAACGTTTTATCAGTGAATAACTATAATATAAGGGCCCACAGCTTTACTTTGACCCAAACACTGCCTCTAGCTGAGCGCTGTACACGTGTATGTAATAGCTGTACCCTGGTTGCTACTTGATAATATCCCTATGCTTTTGGGCACGTCTAGCGGTTAAACTGTTAACCAAAGCAATTAACTTCCACACTGTCCCAATTTTGTTACAAACGCTGAAGCTGTTAATGCATTGGACTCATGGCTTGTAGTGGATGTACCTAGCCGCTATCACTATACCCTCTGTAGGATAATTTGCTTCTACTTGATAATGTTCCACCTGTGCCCCATTGCTATGTAATACTCTGGCCATGCTCTCTTAGCTTGTATTGGGTCATTGCTTACAATGTCATTACTGCTCTGACTTTTAATGTTTTTGATATTTATAGAGTGATGAATACTAGACTGTGTTGTTATTACTGCCCTGATTCATAATACTTTTGATGATTATAGAGTGAAGAATGCCAGACTGTGATGTAACTTACTGATTACTGTATTTGCATAAGCATCTATTACTGTATTATACCTACACCTACTCCCTATTGAATTTACACTGTGACTTACTTCTTTTCTCTCTCTTTATATCCTACCAGCACTGTATTCCAGCTTGGTTCCACATCAAACACCTGAATAACACCAGTCAGGTCCTTTTGAACATTAGTGAAAACTAAGACACCTACCCTACAACTACAAGTGTTACCTTTCCTTTGGAAAGGCTTTGAATCACTGTATTCCAGCTTGGTTCCACATCAAACACCTGAATAACACCAGTCAGGTCCTTTTCAACATTAGTGAAAACTAAGACACCTACCCTACAACTACAAGTGTTACCTTTCCTTTGGAAAGGCTTTGAATCACTGTATTCCAGCTTGGTTCCACATCAAACACCTGAATAACACCAGTCAGGTCCTTTTGAACATTAGTGAAAACTAAGACACCTACCCTACAACTACAAGTGTTACCTTTCCTTTGGAAAGGCTTTGAATGTACGTATTGATACTGTAACTCATATATTGATGTTAACACTTCAGTGGAACCTCAGGTAGCCTAGCCAGCAGTCGGACCCCCCCCCCCAGTACTCCCTTCTTTCTGACTATTTCCCTCTTTACCCTCTATACTTAATCCTTCCTCCTGCCTAGTCCTTCTCCCCTAGCAGGTTACCTCTCCCCTGCTATATACCTGCTGACCACTAGGTGGCACCCTCATACTTTATCTTTCTGATTCACTAACTTTCAACACTCCTTTCTAACCTACCTCTGCATCCTTGCCCCCAGTACCTCTGTTCCCAGCCTTTTTTGGGTCTCCTATATATCACCTCTTACTGTCCAAGGACATCCTTATAACTGTCATTTCCAGATTCCTCCTGCAGTTCTACCTTTTAGCCTCCTATTATTGTCCACCTTCCGCTACCTTTAGACCTACCTACGGAGTCTTCCTCCTCACTGATTGTCTTCAGCCTTCTTCTGCTGTCTTGTCTCATATTCATCCGGCCTGTTCCTTCTGTTATCTGTATTATCTACTGTATCTCTCTCAGTTGCTGTACTTCTCCTTATCTCTGATACCTGTAAACTAACCAATACTGTAGTCCAATATTCTTATCTTCCTCCCATTCTACATCCCCTACCTTCCCTTACACCCTCCCACAGCCTTTACTTTCTCAGATCACTAGACCCTCCTTGCTACACAGGTATTGATGTCATTTGCCTGTTCACTTCAGGTTAGTCTCGTGGTCTTTGCCCCTTCCCGCTATTATCGCTTTCCCCCTCCCCCTCTGCCCCAGCACTCCAGCTTACCTTATAAATATACCCTAGTTCATAGCGACGCCATCTTTCTTCCACCCTTATCCCACCTGGCTGCTGTGAGCTCCTCTCCTGTGCGTGACATAAAGTAAGTGTGTCAAGTTTTGTAGTGTCTAAATGAAAGATCTACTGTGCCTCTTTAGGTTCCTAGAATGAAATCTGATGCAATTTGTTAGTCTTACTACTTTTTTCTTAACTTTTGCTGCTACGTTGTAAGTGCCGCACACGTGGCTTGTATTTTGAGGAACTTAGACACTATACTTAACCACAGGATCCACACTGTTTTTTGTACTATCTAGCGATTAATGATTTTAGTGCACGGCATTGGTAGCTTTCCTGATGCAATCATATTCAGTATTGAAACACTGTACATATGGCTAGTAGTACTTGATACATATGCTACGGTTACTTTTAAAGTACTGTTGTGCTTATTTTGCCATTTTAGCTTTTATTTGCTATCTTTTTACGACATACAAGTCTAGCTTGTAGTTGTACATACTCCCACAATCAGAGCAGTGTGTCCGGACCTTATTACATATGTTACCAGCCCTACGATGCTAATATTGTACTGTTTTGAGGCTGCATTTAGCGTTTAGACTGCTAACAGATCTGTTTCAATGCGACATAGCTGTACTTTTTAACCAGCCCTACGATGCTAATATTGTACTGTTTTGAGGCTGCATTTAGCTTAGACTGCTAACAGATCTGTTTCAATGCGACATAGCTGTACTTTTTAACCAAACACTCCCACTAACGGAGCGCTGTACACGCTTGTTGATCTTACTGCTACGATTATACTTTGTACTGATTTGGGGGTTAAAAGTAGCTTTTGACTGATATCATATTTAATTTAATGGGACACAGCTTTATTTTTGACTCGGATGCTGCCACTAACCGAGCGCTGTACACGCTTATAGTTCTTAATGCTCCCACTATCTGAGCGTTTTGCTCGGGGCTTGTAATGGAAGTAATTAACCCTATGCTTTTATCTTCACTGGTATTTGGGCTTTGTTTAGCGTTTTATCAGTGAATAACTATAATATAAGGGCCCACAGCTTTACTTTGACCCAAACACTGCCTCTAGCTGAGCTGTACACGTGTATGTAATAGCTGTACCCTGGTTGCTACTTGATAATATCCCTATGTTTTTGGGCACGTCTAGCGGTTAAACTGTTAACCAAAGCAATTAACTTGCACACTGTCCCAATTTTGTTACAAACACTGAAGCTGTTAATGCATTGGACTCATGGCTTGTAGTGGATGTACCTAGCCGCTATCACTATACCCTCTGTAGGATAATTTGTTTCTACTTGATAATGTTCCACCTGAGCCCCATTGCTATGTAATACTCTGGCCATGCTCTCTTAGCTTGTATTGGGTCATTGCTTACAATGTCATTACTGCTCTGACTTTTAATGTTTTTGATATTTATAGAGTGATGAATACTAGACTGTGTTGTTATTACTGCCCTGATTCATAATACTTTTGATGATTATAGAGTGAAGAATGCCAGACTGTGTTGTAACTTACTGATTACTGTATTTGCATAAGCATCTGTTACTGTATTATACCTACACCTACTCCCTATTGAATTTACACTGTGACTTACTTCGTTTGTCTTGCTTTATATCCTACCAGCACTGTATTCCAGCTTGGTTCCACATCAAACACCTGAATAACACCAGTCAGGTCCTTTTGAACATTAGTGAAAACTAAGACACCTACCCTACAACTACAAGTGTTACCTTTCCTTTGGAAAGGCTTTGAATGTACGTATTGATACTGTAACTCATATATTGATGTTAACACTTCAGTGGAACCTCAGGTAGCCTAGCCAGCAGTCGGACCCCCCCCCCCAGTACTCCCTTCTTTCTATTTCCCTCTTTACCCTCTATACTTAATCCTTCCTCCTGCCTAGTCCTTCTCCCCTAGCAGGTTACCTCTCCCCTGCTATATACCTGCTGACCACTAGGTGGCGCCCTCATACTTTATCTTTCTGATTCACTAACTTTCAACAATCCTTTCTAACCTACCTCTGCATCCTTGCCCCCAGTACCTCTGTTCCCAGCCTTTTTTGGGTCTCCTATATATCACCTCTTACTGTCCAAGGACATCCTTATAACTGTCATCTCCAGATTCCTCCTGCATTTCTACCTTTTAGCCTCTTATTATTGTCCACCTTCCATTACCTTTAGACCTACCTACGGAGTCTTCCTCCTCACTGATTGTCTTCAGCCTTCTTCTGCTGTCTTGTCTCATATTCATCCGGCCTGTTCCTTCTGTTATCTGTATTATCTACTGTATCTCTCTCAGTTGCTGTACTTCTCCTTATCTCTGATACCTGTAAACTAACCAATACTGTAGTCCAATATTCTTATCTTCCTCCCATTCTACATCCCCTACCTTCCCTTACACCCTCCCACAGCCTTTACTTTCTCAGCTCACTAGACCCCTCCTTGCTACACAGGTATTGATGTCATTTGCCTGTTCACTTCAGGTTAGTCTCGTGGTCTTTGCCCCCTTCCCGCTATTATCCCTTTCCCCCTCCCCCTCTGCCCCAGCACTCCAGCTTACCTTATAAATATACCCTAGTTCATAGCGACGCCATCTTTCTTCCACCCTTATCCCACCTGGCTGCTGTGAGCTCCGCTCCTGTGAGTGACATAAAGTAAGTGTGTCAAGTTTTGTAGTGTCTAAATGAAAGATCTACTGTGCCTCTTTAGGTTCCTAGAATGAAATCTGATGCAATTTGTTAGTCTTACTACTTTTTTCTTAACTTTTGCTGCTACGTTGTAAGTGCCGCACACGTGGCTTGTATTTTGAGGAACTTAGACACTATACTTAACCACAGGATCCACACTGTTTTTTGTACTATCTAGCGATTAATGATTTTAGTGCACGGCATTGGTAGCTTTCCTGATGCAATCATATTCAGTATTGAAACGCTGTACATATGGCTAGTAGTACTTGATACATATGCTACGGTTACTTTTAAAGTACTGTTGTGCTTATTTTGCCGTTTTAGCTTTTATTTGCTATCTTTTTACGACATACAAGTCTAGCTTGTAGTTGTACATACTCCCACAATCAGAGCAGTGTGTCCGGACCTTACTACATATGTTACCAGCCCTACGATGCTAATATTGTACTGTTTTGAGGCTGCATTTAGCATTTAGACTGCTAACAGATCTGTTTCAATGCGACATAGCTGTACTTTTTAACCAGCCCTACGATGCTAATATTGTACTGTTTTGAGGCTGCATTTAGCGTTTAGACTGCTAACAGATCTGTTTCAATGCGACATAGCTGTACTTTTTAACCAAACACTCCCACTAACGGAGCGCTGTACACGCTTGTTGATCTTACTGCTACGATTATACTTTGTACTGATTTGGGGGTTAAAAGTAGCGTTTTGACTGATATCATATTTAATTTAATGGGACACAGCTTTATTTTTGACTCGGATGCTGCCACTAACCGAGTGCTGTACGCGCTTATAGTTCTTAATGCTCCCACTATTTGAGCGTTTTGCACGGGGCTTGTAATGGAAGTAATTAACCCTATGCTTTTATCTTCACTGGTATTTGGGCTTTGTTTAACGTTTTATCAGTGAATAACTATAATATAAGGGCCCACAGCTTTACTTTGACCCAAACACTGCCTCTAGCTGAGCGCTGTACACGTGTATGTAATAGCTGTACCCTGGTTGCTACTTGATAATATCCCTATGCTTTTGGGCACGTCTAGCGGTTAAACTGTTAACCAAAGCAATTAACTTCCACACTGTCCCAATTTTGTTACAAACGCTGAAGCTGTTAATGCATTGGACTCATGGCTTGTAGTGGATGTACCTAGCCGCTATCACTATACCCTCTGTAGGATAATTTGCTTCTACTTGATAATGTTCCACCTGTGCCCCATTGCTATGTAATACTCTGGCCATGCTCTCTTAGCTTGTATTGGGTCATTGCTTACAATGTCATTACTGCTCTGACTTTTAATGTTTTTGATATTTATAGAGTGATGAATACTAGACTGTGTTGTTATTACTGCCCTGATTCATAATACTTTTGATGATTATAGAGTGAAGAATGCCAGACTGTGATGTAACTTACTGATTACTGTATTTGCATAAGCATCTATTACTGTATTATACCTACACCTACTCCCTATTGAATTTACACTGTGACTTACTTCTTTTCTCTCTCTTTATATCCTACCAGCACTGTATTCCAGCTTGGTTCCACATCAAACACCTGAATAACACCAGTCAGGTCCTTTTCAACATTAGTGAAAACTAAGACACCTACCCTACAACTACAAGTGTTACCTTTCCTTTGGAAAGGCTTTGAATCACTGTATTCCAGCTTGGTTCCACATCAAACACCTGAATAACACCAGTCAGGTCCTTTTGAACATTAGTGAAAACTAAGACACCTACCCTACAACTACAAGTGTTACCTTTCCTTTGGAAAGGCTTTGAATCACTGTATTCCAGCTTGGTTCCACATCAAACACCTGAATAACACCAGTCAGGTCCTTTTCAACATTAGTGAAAACTAAGACACCTACCCTACAACTACAAGTGTTACCTTTCCTTTGGAAAGGCTTTGAATCACTGTATTCCAGCTTGGTTCCACATCAAACACCTGAATAACACCAGTCAGGTCCTTTTGAACATTAGTGAAAACTAAGACACCTACCCTACAACTACAAGTGTTACCTTTCCTTTGGAAAGGCTTTGAATGTACGTATTGATACTGTAACTCATATATTGATGTTAACACTTCAGTGGAACCTCAGGTAGCCTAGCCAGCAGTCGGACCCCCAGTACTCCCTTCTTTCTGACTATTTCCTCTTTACCCTCTATACTTAATCCTTCCTCCTGCCTAGTCCTTCTCCCCTAGCAGGTTACCTCTCCCCTGCTATATACCTGCTGACCACTAGGTGGCGCCCTCATACTTTATCTTTCTGATTCACTAACTTTCAACACTCCTTTCTAACCTACCTCTGCATCCTTGCACCCAGTACCTCTGTTCCCAGCCTTTTTTGGGTCTCCTATATATCACCTCTTACTGTCCAAGGACATCCTTATAACTGTCATTTCCAGATTCCTCCTGCAGTTCTACCTTTTAGCCTCCTATTATTGTCCACCTTCCGCTACCTTTAGACCTACCTACGGAGTCTTCCTCCTCACTGATTGTCTTCAGCCTTCTTCTGCTGTCTTGTCTCATATTCATCCGGCCTGTTCCTTCTGTTATCTGTATTATCTACTGTATCTCTCTCAGTTGCTGTACTTCTCCTTATCTCTGATACCTGTAAACTAACCAATACTGTAGTCCAATATTCTTATCTTCCTCCCATTCTACATCCCCTACCTTCCCTTACACCCTCCCACAGCCTTTACTTTCTCAGCTCACTAGACCCTCCTTGCTACACAGGTATTGATGTCATTTGCCTGTTCACTTCAGGTTAGTCTCGTGGTCTTTGCCCCCTTCCCGCTATTATCCCTTTTCCTCTCCCCTGCCCCAGCACTCCAGCTTACCTTATAAATATACCCTAGTTCATAGCGACGCCATCTTTCTTCCACCCTTATCCCACCTGGCTGCTGTGGGCTCCTCTCCTGTCGTGACATAAAGTAAGTGTGTCAAGTTTTGTAGTGTCTAAATGAAAGATCTACTGTGCCTCTTTAGGTTCCTAGAATGAAATCTGATGCAATTTGTTAGTCTTACTACTTTTTTCTTAACTTTTGCTGCTACGTTGTAAGTGCCGCACACGTGGCTTGTATTTTGAGGAACTTAGACACTATACTTAACCACAGGATCCACACTGTTTTTTGTACTATCTAGCGATTAATGATTTTAGTGCACGGCATTGGTAGCTTTCCTGATGCAATCATATTCAGTATTGAAACACTGTACATATGGCTAGTAGTACTTGATACATATGCTACGGTTACTTTTAAAGTACTGTTGTGCTTATTTTGCCATTTTAGCTTTTATTTGCTATCTTTTTACGACATACAAGTCTAGCTTGTAGTTGTACATACTCCCACAATCAGAGCAGTGTGTCCGGACCTTATTACATATGTTACCAGCCCTACGATGCTAATATTGTACTGTTTTGAGGCTGCATTTAGCGTTTAGACTGCTAACAGATCTGTTTCAATGCGACATAGCTGTACTTTTTAACCAGCCCTACGATGCTAATATTGTACTGTTTTGAGGCTGCATTTAGCGTTTAGACTGCTAACAGATCTGTTTCAATGCGACATAGCTGTACTTTTTAACCAAACACTCCCACTAACGGAGCGCTGTACACGCTTGTTGATCTTACTGCTACGATTATACTTTGTACTGATTTGGGGGTTAAAAGTAGCGTTTTGACTGATATCATATTTAATTTAATGGGACACAGCTTTATTTTTGACTCGGATGCTGCCACTAACCGAGCGCTGTACACGCTTATAGTTCTTAATGCTCCCACTATCTGAGCGTTTTGCTCGGGGCTTGTAATGGAAGTAATTAACCCTATGCTTTTATCTTCACTGGTATTTGGGCTTTGTTTAGCGTTTTATCAGTGAATAACTATAATATAAGGGCCCACAGCTTTACTTTGACCCAAACACTGCCTCTAGCTGAGCGCTGTACACGTGTATGTAATAGCTGTACCCTGGTTGCTACTTGATAATATCCCTATGTTTTTGGGCACGTCTAGCGGTTAAACTGTTAACCAAAGCAATTAACTTGCACACTGTCCCAATTTTGTTACAAACACTGAAGCTGTTAATGCATTGGACTCATGGCTTGTAGTGGATGTACCTAGCCGCTATCACTATACCCTCTGTAGGATAATTTGCTTCTACTTGATAATGTTCCACCTGAGCCCCATTGCTATGTAATACTCTGGCCATGCTCTCTTAGCTTGTATTGGGTCATTGCTTACAATGTCATTACTGCTCTGACTTTTAATGTTTTTGATATTTATAGAGTGATGAATACTAGACTGTGTTGTTATTACTGCCCTGATTCATAATACTTTTGATGATTATAGAGTGAAGAATGCCAGACTGTGTTGTAACTTACTGATTACTGTATTTGCATAAGCATCTGTTACTGTATTATACCTACACCTACTCCCTATTGAATTTACACTGTGACTTACTTCTTTTCTCTCTCTTTATATCCTACCAGCACTGTATTCCAGCTTGGTTCCACATCAAACACCTGAATAACACCAGTCAGGTCCTTTTGAACATTAGTGAAAACTAAGACACCTACCCTACAACTACAAGTGTTACCTTTCCTTTGGAAAGGCTTTGAATGTACGTATTGATACTGTAACTCATATATTGATGTTAACACTTCAGTGGAACCTCAGGTAGCCTAGCCAGCAGTCGGACCCCCCCCCAGTACTCCCTTCTTTCTGACTATTTCCCTCTTTACCCTCTATACTTAATCCTTCCTCCTGCCTAGTCCTTCTCCCCTAGCAGGTTACCTCTCCCCTGCTATATACCTGCTGACCACTAGGTGGCGCCCTCATACTTTATCTTTCTGATTCACTAACTTTCAACACTCCTTTCTAACCTACCTCTGCATCCTTGCCCCCAGTACCTCTGTTCCCAGCCTTTTTTGGGTCTCCTATATATCACCTCTTACTGTCCAAGGACATCCTTATAACTGTCATCTCCAGATTCCTCCTGCAGTTCTACCTTTTAGCCTCCTACTATTGTCCACCTTCCGCTACCTTTAGACCTACCTACGGAGTCTTCCTCCTCACTGATTGTCTTCAGCCTTCTTCTGCTGTCTTGTCTCATATTCATCCGGCCTGTTCCTTCTGTTATCTGTATTATCTACTGTATCTCTCTCAGTTGCTGTACTTCTCCTTATCTCTGATACCTGTAAACTAACCAATACTGTAGTCCAATATTCTTATCTTCCTCCCATTCTACATCCCCTACCTTCCCTTACACCCTCCCACAGCCTTTACTTTCTCAGCTCACTAGACCCCTCCTTGCTACACAGGTATTGATGTCATTTGCCTGTTCACTTCAGGTTAGTCTCGTGGTCTTTGCCCCCTTCCCGCTATTATCCCTTTTCCCCTCCCCCTCTGCCCCAGCACTCCAGCTTACCTTATAAATATACCCTAGTTCATAGCGTCGCCATCTTTCTTCCACCCTTATCCCACCTGGCTGCTGTGAGCTCCGCTCCTGTGCGTGACATAAAGTAAGTGTGTCAAGTTTTGTAGTGTCTAAATGAAAGATCTACTGTGCCTCTTTAGGTTCCTAGAATGAAATCTGATGCAATTTGTTAGTCTTACTACTTTTTTCTTAACTTTTGCTGCTACGTTGTAAGTGCCGCACACGTGGCTTGTATTTTGAGGAACTTAGACACTATACTTAACCACAGGATCCACACTGTTTTTTGTACTATCTAGCGATTAATGATTTTAGTGCACGGCATTGGTAGCTTTCCTGATGCAATCATATTCAGTATTGAAACGCTGTACATATGGCTAGTAGTACTTGATACATATGCTACGGTTACTTTTAAAGTACTGTTGTGCTTATTTTGCCGTTTTAGCTTTTATTTGCTATCTTTTTACGACATACAAGTCTAGCTTGTAGTTGTACATACTCCCACAATCAGAGCAGTGTGTCCGGACCTTATTACATATGTTACCAGCCCTACGATGCTAATATTGTACTGTTTTGAGGCTGCATTTAGCGTTTAGACTGCTAACAGATCTGTTTCAATGCGACATAGCTGTACTTTTTAACCAAACACTCCCACTAACGGAGCGCTGTACACGCTTGTTGATCTTACTGCTACGATTATACTTTGTACTGATTTGGGGGTTAAAAGTAGCGTTTTGACTGATATCATATTTAATTTAATGGGACACAGCTTTATTTTTGACTCGGATGCTGCCACTAACCGAACGCTGTACGCGCTTATAGTTCTTAATGCTCCCACTATCTGAGCGTTTTGCTCGGGGCTTGTAATGGAAGTAATTAACCCTATGCTTTTATCTTCACTGGTATTTGGGCTTTGTTTAGCGTTTTATCAGTGAATAACTATAATATAAGGGCCCACAGCTTTACTTTGACCCAAACACTGCCTCTAGCTGAGCGCTGTACACGTGTATGTAATAGCTGTACCCTGGTTGCTACTTGATAATATCCCTATGTTTTTGGGCACATCTAGCGGTTAAACTGTTAACCAAAGCAATTAACTTGCACACTGTCCCAATTTTGTTACAAACGCTGAAGCTGTTAATGCATTGGACTCATGGCTTGTAGTGGATGTACCTAGCCACTATCTCTATACCCTCTGTAGGATAATTTGCTTCTACTTGATAATGTTCCACCTGTGCCCCATTGCTATGTAATACTCTGGCCATGCTCTCTTAGCTTGTATTGGGTCATTGCTTACAATGTCATTACTGCTCTGACTTTTAATGTTTTTGATATTTATAGAGTGATGAATACTAGACTGTGTTGTTATTACTGCCCTGATTCATAATACTTTTGATGATTATAGAGTGAAGAATGCCAGACTGTGTTGTAACTTACTGATTACTGTATTTGCATAAGCATCTGTTACTGTATTATACCTACACCTACTCCCTATTGAATTTACACTGTGACTTACTTCTTTTCTCTCTCTTTATATCCTACCAGCACTGTATTCCAGCTTGGTTCCACATCAAACACCTGAATAACACCAGCCAGGTCCTTTTGAACATTAGTGAAAACTAAGACACCTACCCTACAACTGCAAGTGTTACCTTTCCTTTGGAAAGGCTTTGAATGTACGTATTGATACTGTAACTCATATATTGATGTTAACACTTCAGTGAAACCTCAGGTAGCCTAGCCAGCAGTCGGACCCCCCCCCTAGTACTCCCTTCTTTCTGACTATTTCCCTCTTTACCCTCTATACTTAATCCTTCCTCCTGCCTAGTCCTTCTCCCCTAGCAGGTTACCTCTCCCCTGCTATATACCTGCTGACCACTAGGTGGCACCCTCATACTTTATCTTTCTGATTCACTAACTTTCAACACTCCTTTCTAACCTACCTCTGCATCCTTGCCCCCAGTACCTCTGTTCCCAGCCTTTTTTGGGTCTCCTATATATCACCTCTTACTGTCCAAGGACATCCTTATAACTGTCATCTCCAGATTCCTCCTGCAGTTCTACCTTTTAGCCTCCTATTATTGTCCACCTTCCGCTACCTTTAGACCTACCTACGGAGTCTTCCTCCTCACTGATTGTCTTCAGCCTTCTTCTGCTGTCTTGTCTGGCCCCGCTTCGCTCCTCACCCTACCCCCATATCCCACCCACCCCTACGGCTCCTACATTTATTCCTCCACTCACCACACCCCCTACCTACTCAAACCAATCACACATACCTATCCTAGACCACTCCCACCCCTACTTATAATCAAACTAATCTATACCACACCCATCACTACTTCTTAGCGAAACATCTACTACATTACCATGACTATAACTATCTTCCAGTCACAACTGAAAATAGCTATCTCCTTCTTACTACTTTCCACACTCATTACTACTTACTTCCTAACCTCCTACGAACACTCTCTAACTGTTTCTCTCTCACTTCCTTCAAAACATACTTGTACACTCGTAACATCCCACTCCTCTTCCTTGTTACATTCCTCCTCACAAGCCACATACCTTCTTGCCAAATACCATAGGCTACTACACTATAAACTACCAAAATCAAAAACAAAGAAAATAATTGAAGCTTTCCAAAAACTTAAACTAGAAAAATATGCTATATTACTCCTTCTACTACAAGATGGCGACATACACCCCAATCCAGGCCCACAAGATAATAAAACCACAACACATAGAAATCATACCAAACCCTTCTCTCCCTCTTCCACCAAACCCACTAACCGACTATCCATAGCCCATCTTAATATACGTAGCATCTGTAACAAAATTAGTCAACTCCATGCCCTACTAGAAATACATAACTTTGATATCTTATGCTTATCAGAAACCTGGCTAAAGCCTTCAATTAAAGACATTGAGATTACCCCACCTGGTTATAACATTTTAAGACTTGATCGCTCCACCAGGAAAGGTGGAGGTGTAGCAATTATATATAGAACTAACCTAAAGCTTACTCTTCTTGACCTTACCCTCTCCCAAAACAATAATGCTGAAATAATTTGCTCCAAAATACAAATCAACAATAGTAAAGCAATAAACGTCATTTGTGCATATATCCCCCCAGGAAATAACATCCCTACTCTAGAACACATTCTAGAACAAATCTCTAATAAACTTCCTCAAGAAACACTTTTTCTTGGGGACTTTAACATTGATTGGAAATCATGTAGCAATATTAGTCCTACTTCCCATATAAACCTTTATGGTTTTAAACAACTCATTAATAGTCCTACCAGAATCAATAAAAAAAGCAAAAAAGAAACCATCTTGGACTGGATCCTTACTAACTCCCCCCTGCAAAACTACCAAACTTGCATCCTTCCAGATGACATTAGCGATCACTCCCTCACCTACGTCACTAGAGCTAAAACTAACCCAAACTTTCCTACCACTCACAGAACACTATACTCCAAAAAAAAATTTATTCCTGAACAGTTTCAAACAGAACTTTCACAATATAACTGGACCCCTCTAAAACACCTCACACTCAACAAGGCTGTTGAATACTTCAATTCAGCATTTCTTGCAATCCTAAAACAACATGCCCCATGTCGCACTATTAGAACAAAGACTAAGACAGCACCCTGGCTAACCTCTAATACTAAGCATAAAATTATTCTCAGAAATAAATCTTGGAATAAATGGTGTTCTTCTCGAAACCCAGCAGACCATCAAACCTTTAGAGAGCTCAGAAACAGTACCAAAAAAGCCATCCTAACAGATAAAAATAATTTTTACTTCGAACTGCAGCAATCCACCAAAAAAGAACCAAAAAAATTCTGGTCTACTATTAACAATCTAATTACCCCAGGCAAATTAGTTACACCCAATCCACAGGACTCAGACCCCGAAGATCCCACTTTAATAGCCAATAATTTCAATACTTTCTTTACTACTTCCATACAAAGTCTAGCTAACCACCTATCTCCTGATACTTCTCAACTGCTCTTAAGTAGCTTCAATGACTCTCTTCCTCTCCTTCAACTACAACCTATACCCACCTCTTATATACAATCTCTACTACACAAACTTAAACCCACTACCGACTCAGCAGACAAGCTTCCTGCTGAATTCCTGCAAGTAGCAGCTAAAGTTATTGCCTATCCTGTCTCTATCCTAATAAACAGATCCATAAAAGAAAGTACTTTCCCAGCAATCTGGAAAATATCATACATCATACCCTTACACAAAGGAGGTAAATCTACTGACCTTTCTAACTTTAAGCCCTATCGCACTATTATCTCCTCTGGCCAAAATTATGGAAAATGTATACACAAACAACTACTTAACCATCTCCTCCTTAACAACCTACTAGCTAACACTCAACACGGATTTAGGCCTTCACATAGTACTACCACTGCACTACTTTCTTTCACCAACACTATCAACTGTAACCGTAACAACAACAAACTAACCTCTTCTCTTTTCCTAGACCTATCAAAAGCCATTTGATATGGTAAACCATACACTTCTTCTCCACATACTGAAATCCCTTGCCTTGGATAACTCTTCTATAACCTGGCTTTCATCATATCTTGAAGACCAACATCAAGCAGTACTCTGGAAAAATTCTCTATCTACTCTACTACCTATCTCTTTAGGAGTACCACAGGGATCTATACTAGGCCCACTTTTATTCTCCATCTTTATTAATGATCTCCAATCATCTATCCAAAACACTACCTGCATACAATATGCAGATGATTCCACAATAATTTGTACAGCTTCCTCTCAAACAGAACTCCAATCCCTTACACAAGCAACCTTTTCAACCGTTGAACAATGGTTCTCAAAAAGATGTCTTCTCCTCAACCCCAAGAAAACAAAACTATTACTTTTTTTACCTACACACAAATCTACTCAACTAAATTTTACTATCACTGCAAGTGACAACTCCCACATCTCCCCCGACTTCACTACAAAACTGCTTGGTGTTACTATTGATAATAATCTTAGCTTTGATCATCACATTAATAACACAATAAAAGCAGTTAATAAAAAGATTGGTTCACTATACAGAATCAAACCCTTCCTTACACCTGAAGCACGGACTACCTTAGCACAATCACATCTTATCTCTACCCTTCTGTATGCTTCCTCTATCTACACTAATCTCTCTAAAGGTAACCTTAGGAAACTGTCTACATCTTACCACAACATAGCTCGATTTGCCACTGCATCTCAATATAGAACTCACCATTGCCTAAACTTAAAACAATTACACTGGCTGGAACTTCCCAACAAGATTATCTATCAACAACTCTTAGTAGCACATAAAATTGTATATCAAACCTCAAAAACACCAGCTCTTAGCGACCTCTTGACTCCCTATAATAATTTAAAACAACTACGCTCCTCCCAAAAGCTACAAGTTAATATTACCAGAATTTTAAATGCTGCAGGGAACTGCCTTTTCTCCAACTCAGTTGGCAAAATATGGAATAACCTTCCCTTACATATCTCCTCTATAGCCACTTTTCCTTTCTTTAAGAAACAACTTCTTTCACATCTGAACAATTTCTGGCTCTGCTCTTGTACCAATCCAGGCTAACCTACTTTCATCTTTAAACTATATTTTATTTATTTAACACTCCAATCTTTCTCTCTAATCTCAAATAACTTTGTTTCTATTGTTGCTACTTTTGTAAAAAAAAAAATGTATTTGCCTGTTTTTACTACATAACTAGTATTACATAATTGGTATTATTTGCTCTTTGTTAGTTTGCATAACCTGACCTGAACTAATATCCTTGTATTTTTGCTCTTTGTCTATATCATAAGTGACTATTTTACATGTATTTCTATAACCATTATAACCATGCTTTAATCTGAGGAGCTTTTCTCCCCGGGCCTCCACTGAAAATGGACAACGATCCAGTTGGACTAGCCCGGTCAACAAATGTAAAATAAATAAAAATAAAATAAAAAAAACTTAAAAGGTATGAGTATGGCAGTTTCCCAGCCTGTATCATCTGGGTTTCTTGCGAGTGTGCAGAGCTCACCATAAGTGCTCAGGCATGTACACCACATTGTGTAGACCTTAACATGATGCTTAACAGGTTTACTCATCCAGAAAATTGAGCAATTAAAAAAATGAGATAAGCCTTAATTTGCATTCTATTTGCAGCCAGAGCAGATATTATAAATGATAAAGCTGTAAATGGAGCTGCAGATCATTGTGTTACAAAAGATGAATCTTTGTTGGAATATAGTGATGCCCTACTGGAATTATCTGTTGCTACATAGCACCATTATCTCCTTCAATAAGGTATATTGTACTTTTAGAGTTACTTATATATAGTACAAGTAAATAGGTTTATTTGTGTTATTTACTGCAAGACCTAGAAGGGAGGCTCAGTTTTTCTCAGTGTATCTGCATGTATTAGTCAATGCTCTCTGATATGGTAAAACTGGATGTGTAGTGGCAAAAGTGGAATATAGTCATATTACTTTGGTGTACATCAACATATGAAGTATTCCATACAGCATTGTGTTGTTATGAACCTTACACATATATGTAGTTACAGGTTACAAAATATCTATCAGCATTATGGAAACTGATCACTGTGCTTATCAAATTTCATGCTTGTTAATTTGCAGTCATGTTTTGGTATTTTTGTGTTGTGGGAAGGAAGATTGTGGATGCTAACAATCATGTACAAGATTGGTTTGAAGATACATATATTGTAGTTTCAGACTATACTACTTTGTTGTAGCTGGACTACTGGTATAGTATGTATGTTAGGACTTCTATCACCCTTGTGAGACCACAGCTAATTCCAGTCTGTTTTCCATACTACTAGACATATGCCGAAGAAACCAGCATATAAATCCATATTCACCCAAAAGCCCAGGCAGAAAATGAGGTTGTGCTGGAGTCCTTCCATCTACATGGCAGATAGATTTCTGTTTCCATATCTGCCAACCAACCCTTAAATAATCACACTTGCCTTGAAGTTGTCACCGAAGTTAATGCCCTGGGTTGACAGGATCAAAATTATGAAACAGTCCAGCACCAAGTGACTGATTTAGTCCACATTTCTACCCACAGAGCAGAGAGTTTGGCATGGGAGTGGAGGACTATATGTGGTGGGTCAGCTACAAAATCACCAGGTACAAAGACTCATGTTCGCAGATGACTACAAAGTTTGAAGATGACCTCACATTGGATGCTATCATAAAATTCTCCTCTGACAAAATATCTTACAAGAAGGTCTAACACAAATGACTAGTGCCAAAGCCACAAACTAAAACTCAATGTCAAAAAATGCATTATAGTGCCTTTGGGAAAACTGCCACCCAGGCTAATTAATCCATTGATAAGACACCCCGAAGGGATGACCCATTAGTTAGGGATCTAGGAACTTAGGTAGACAGCAATCTGGCCTTTGACCAACATGTGGCCAAGGTGGTAAGAAAATCATTGTATATTACCCATCTTATAAGTAGAACATGGCATCCAGGTCCAAGGAAGTCATAGCTCCACTTTATTCTCTCCTTATCAGACCCATCATTGAGTATAAGACAATTTTTGGCATGTACTTGCCAGACATATACAACAGTTGGAATGCCAACAAAGGTTCCATACCAGGAGAATCCAGGATATAAACACATTGTCCAATATGGATCACCTTAAAGCCCTATCTCTATACACTGACTCCTACTGGTTACTGAGAAGCAATCTATGCCAGACACACAAAGCATCCCTGAATTCAGTTCTGATGGACCTTTTGCACATCCACAAAATGAACAGTATCTGAACAACCAAATCTCAGGATTTAAATTTTGCTTGTGACTTAAATAAGACATGTAGATGAGACAGATATATGTCTCAGGGGATTCCTATGCTTTGGAACAGGATCCCCATCCATGTGAAGCAGAGTCCATCCCTAACCCTATTTAAGTGTAGCCATGATCAATGGTTGGGGAATCTGAAATTCACCCAGGTTATGACCTCGTATATCTGATAGAAAGAGGGAGATAGTAATGCACAAATTAACATATGCCCTTCCCCCAACACATAACCTCTAGAAACTTCTTAACATATCCCTTCCTAATAAATACCCATGATACACAAGGCCACAACTCAGAAAGATTGCATGGTTAGGCTTATAAAGGCCCTGGTGGTCTTTAGCCTAGTATATACCTATGAACCTATGAACATAACAGCAATACCTCCTCCATAGAGTTCCACATTGTGGTGCTGGTTGTTGGGGCAGAGATGGATAAGCTCCAGAAGATTTCCCATGATGTTGCCCTGGTATGTAGTCCTTCTTGTCCTACTTTCTCTGTCTGGTCATATGTTTAGCTGTTGAAATATTACAGTACATAAACTACCTGTCACATCTTATGTCCTGTAGGTATAGTTGACATCCAGGTGCAACATCCATCTGCGCAAGTTATGGATATGTTATACACTAATATCATACATATTTATAGCTATAATGATATTAGCTGCATGTGTTGCTTAGGTGCCAAGTCACACACTGCTTATGTTTCCTTTTGGTGGTTTCAATGTTGACTAGCATTAGCACTGTTGAACTACCTCATCTGATGTTGGAAGATCATTAGCCACTGACGATTGCAAAGATGAGTTGACACATTCAGAGCATGCCAGCAGAGTATGTGTTGGGCATAGTGAGTTTGACCCCTACATCACCTCTACAGACTCTGGACTAAGTCTTTATACTTGCACATACCCAGGACATGCCACCATCTGAGAGTTGACAGGTTGAAAATGACGCAGGGGACCAGAGAAGCATATTGGTCCCCAGTACAGATATACTGCAGTCTGTGCCAAGCAGTTGTAAGCTTGAAGGTCCATATGGGGTGGGGTGTTATTGGTAACAATACTCATCAGAGGTATGGGTGCTGCCCTCCTCCTGTATTAGTTTGTCTGTAGCTGCATCCCAATGGATGTGCATGGCCATCATGCAGACAGAGTTGAGTTCCACCAGAGCCTCTGCAGAGGCTGTGAGAGTGGTCCAGGCTGTGCATGATGGCATATAGGAGTGCATGAACTATATGCATGATTCATCGGATAAAATGAGACACACATTGAAACATGCAGTGTCTAATTTGGGTTGTCTGGCAAAGCTAATGAGCTGTTCTTACAGCTAGTCATCTGCGACATCCTCAGATGTTAGTCAATGTGTCTATAGATGGGGAAGATCCTTATCCTACAGTAGTAGCACACTCACTGCAATACCTGCTGTGGGTGTGCCTACCTAAAGAAGACACTGTTCTCATAGTAGTTGTCATCAACATGCTGGCACATCCTCCAGTGGATGTGGGTTGCAGTTTGGTAGCACACTGGTATCTAGCCAAGGTTTTGGGACAAAGAGGTGCAACTCCTGGTAGAGCCAGATCTTGTGGGTGGGGCCATGCACAGGAATCTGGACCCTCTGTTCAGCATGCCCTGGACCTGTCCAGTATGCTACAGCACAGCGCTGCACCATGTGGTAAGGCTGTGTTCCTGCACAACCCCCAGCACATCCTGCACTTCTCCTGACCCTGGCCCTACCCAGCATTAAGCCTCTCATACTATTTCTGATACCTTCCCTGCATGCACTTTTTATTTTTGTGCACCTCTGTAGTCTTACTCACACAATTCCCTGTGCAAAAATTCACTCCTGTGCTTCCTTTTCCATCTGTGCAAATGAAGATAACTGTTCCCTACTCTTGGTATATTACTTCTTGGATTACTTATGTTCAGTACATAGCATGGCCAGCTTATGTATAACTAAGCACAATCTCATGATTTTGTAAGTATCATTTTTTTTGTTGTATATGTCTGCTTAGCTCTTGTATATTTATATGCACATTTCCTATCCTGTACACATAATATATGTGCCCTGCTCTTTGTACACTGTTATTAAGATGGGTGCAGCATCACTGCAAGATGTTTAAACACTTCTAAAATTGCTCTTCCAGGTTTTTTTTCTCATTAGCATACCCATCAAATCATTATACAGTCATTAGCATATAACATGGCTGGCCATGATATTTGGCTGGACACATTATGTACAGTAGCTGTGTTTTGTGAATCGCACACAATTTGCATACTGTCTTTTGCCACACAAATTCACTATGTGCAAAGAAGTAAATATTTATGAATTCCACTGATAGTCTGAAAGCTGGTATTAGTTTTGGTAACCATATGAAATAGCGGAGGAAATCGAGAAAGCCACTAACATGGAGAGTGAATGTCTGAAAAATTGGACTGTATACCCCAAGTCTGAGATGCCATTTCTCAAAATATTCCCTTTTTTCTGAGGTATGGCAAACTCAGAGTTGGTATATATAAGTTTGGAGTAGTGTAAGGGGCTTTTTAGGGATTTACATTTTAAGGAGAAAAGCAATTTTTCAAGATTCTGGGTTTTCCATCTTTTTTTTCAGCTTTTCAACACTCAGCATTTTGAGTGCCAACATTTCAATTGCGAGCTATTAATTTTATTATCAGTTAAAAAAATAAAACTTATTTCCTCCACCAACATGTATCATAATGGTTTCTAAATAAGTTTGCCATGAAGTTCAACATACTAGAAGAATCACATTGTGTTTAAAAGTAATGTCTTCTTTTGTTTAGCTCAGGGTATCAGAGAATTTGATGAAGCAAATGTTTGCAACTGATCACCTAAGTAAATTATTCACGAGTAGCTTGTCTTCTTTTTTTTTCTTTATCTTTTTTTTCATGATGCTAGTAATTATGTCAACTCCCAGCTCCAGAAAAATCAAAATTCTTTAAAATAGGTGCAAAACTGAATGCAACTTACTAGTATTGCATTATTGAAAAGTGTACTGCAGCTGTTATTCAAACTATGTTGAGTCTCAGATCTCAGCTTGTGATGTAGTAAGTAACAAAATAATATATAAACTTTAACATGTTTTCACATGTTAAAACAGCTTCAGACAATTTTACATTAAAAATAGTCACACTCCTGTACATTACCGATGCCTAACCTGTTCCTTCACGCTGTGTTTAGATGCCAGCCTCCTTGCTGTGGCTCTTTTGCAATTCCACTAAGTCCGTCAGAACACTGCATGCAGAAGAGTTAACAGTCAAGCACAAAATGGAAACCAGTGTGATGAATTCTCACACTTTTTGTGTTTTCCATGACTAAGTACATGTGCACATTACACTTCCTGTACACTTTCTTCTGCATGGTACTACATTAAATCTTGCTGGAATGTTTATGAAATTCATAGTAGTTAATATATATATATATATATTGTATTTTCTTCTACCCCCATTGTTTGCTACAGTCTTACTGGTAAGTAGTACTGGCACACCATAATACTCAGCTTTGCACAATTGCTGGAGTTTGATAAGTTGTTAAAAGTTTTGTCTAGAAGAAAGGTAATAAGGAAGACTGAGGATCATGCTATACATCTGGATTTATACTTGCCAGCATACATTTGTGCTGCTGTCTGTAGTGGCTTTCATTTTTCCCCCTTTTTTTAACAAGAAACATCTTTATTAAATTATCAAGTATAACATGATCATTGCTCTGTACATTATTCTCAACCTTTTACCACATGAATTCTGGACTAAGCAAAACATAACAGAGGAAAAAAAGCCCAAACTCAGTAACAACTTTTAAGCATTGCACTTGTAAACTTAGAAAGGTGTTAGAATAGCAGGTTTTGCATTAGCATGCATTTTCAAAGGATATGAACTCTGAGTCTCAAATGTCTATCGTTAACTAATGAGTTCAATCATCAATGTTTTTCCATAAAATCACAAACTGTATGACAAAAAGATCAAAAATATGAGGCAAAGTTTTATATAATTTACTCCTACTCATTTCTAAAGATCTCATTTCCAGTTGTTTTACCTCTGTTACTATCTTTGTTACTGCTAGTAATAGATTAAAAGCCAAGTATAATGTTTGTAGCTAAACTTGTGTCAGCATGGTTTGTAATGTATAATGTTTGCAACTGAGACTGTGTCTCTATGGTTTATTTTCATTTATATCAATGTAAGATTGCCTATGTCATACACAATAATTTAATAAAGACGCTTCTTCTTTAAAAATACATGAGCCAAAGTTTTGGACATTCTGTAAAATTCTAGACAATTAAGAGGTATGACTACTTTAGAACAAGTCAAAAACCAAAAAATTCAGATTAAAATAAATGTTTCAGTTAGAAAAAGTTGATAAATTCTGCACAAGAGGATTATGACTGTTTAAAAAGTTTTGCAATGCTTTGTGTTGTTGTGTCTTTCGGCTTATCCCGGTTAGGGGTCGCCACAGTGGAACACCGGTCCGCTAATGTTTGGTAGTGGATTTTTACATGCCGAGTTACCAGCCCTGATGTACAACCTTCAATGAAGGCACGCCCATTCACGCATGCCTCCACAGAGAAGACGCTCTAGCTGAGAATCGAACGAGACAACATCTTGCTGTGAGGCGACAACGCTACCGCAGCACCACTACCGCGTTTGCAATGCTTTGTGTAAAACTATAAATTAAAGGTGTTCAGAATTTATTTAACTATCCCAAAATACTAGAGGTGCTCATTCTGCTGCCATATGCAGGTTTATTCTTCTCTCTGCAATTGTTCTTTGTTCCAGAAAAGTAACATTTCCCACCATATCCTGGAAAAGGAGACAACAAGCTTGAGCTGGAATTTGTGTAATAAAGGCAAGAAATGTGCTCTACAATGATGGGTGTATTTGCTGTCCCACTCTTGTGTGTGATTAGTTGTTCCTGTATTAAAGCATCAATATTATCACTGGTCTCTGTGTGTGAAATATAGCTAGGCAAACCTGTATATGTGGCATCCAATTGTTTTATTTGTGAGACAAGCAAAAAAGTAGAAATGCAATGATATGGGCAGAATGCCTTTCTTCATCACAGGCAAGTGATAGATGCACTCAGAAAGTAATAATTCTGTCTCTGCGTGTATTGGGATGTAAGGTTCATAGGTTCATGGGTAGGTACTAGGCTATCAGCCCAAGGGCCTAAGTAAGCCTAGCCAGCAAGGTTCTTTGGCTTATGCCACCCAAGAAAGTTATTCTCCTGTGCCCCTTTTGAGCAGAGCCACAGAAGTGATCCAGGGGTGTATTTCCTATTTCCCATCCACTCACCAAAATTTTTCTTGAAGAGTACTAATGAGGATCTTTGCTTGACATAGATGGGTAGCTTGTTCCAGAGTATGGGAAGTCTCTGGGACAGGAATCTATCCCTCCAGAATGTCCTGTTTATTGTGATGAGAAGGTTTAGGTCCCTGCAGCGTGTAGCTTGGAGGGATTGGGATTTCTTTAGGTGTAGCATGTCCAACAGCTCTGGGTTTGACATAGCTTTATATGTTAGGCAGAGATTACCACGGAGTAAGCTATGGAGTAAAGCTGGAGGTTTTTGAGACGATAAGAGTAGGGTATCTGTTTGAGGCCAGTAATCCTCTTTGTGAGGTACTTTTGTGGCCTTTCAAGGTGCTGCAGATGTCTTGTGAGGTACATTCTAAAAGGGGCATTGTACTCTATAATGGGTCTAATGAGTGTCGAATAGAGGGGAACAATAACCTCTTTTTTTCCTGGATGAGAACCCTTTTGTGATGAGGTGTGTTACATAGAAGGATTTCCTGACTACTGTGGCGATGTGATTATCAAAGGAGAGACTATTGTCTACCTGGGTCCCAAGGTCTCTTATCACACATTCGGCATTAAGTAGACTGCCGCCTATGTGGTAGTTCTTGGGTACTGAGTTTTTACCAAAGGGGATAACAATGCACTTTTTGGCACTGAGCTTGAGGCCATGGCTCTGACATCAGGCATCTGTCTCAGTGAGGCCCTTCTGTATGATGTCCACATCATTTGAGGACTCGAATATGGCTCCTAGTTTGCAGTCATCTGCAAACTTCATTAGCCAAAGGCCTTCTGTGCTACCCTGTACTTCGGAAAAGAAGATACCAAACAGTAGATGTCCCAGGACTGAACCTTGTGGTACTTCACTTGTCACTGGTTTGAAGTCAGATTTGGAGTCTGCAACTATTACAGTGTGGGTTCTGTCAGTGAGCCAGTTGGTAGCCCATCTTGTGATGTAGGGATTTATACCTAGTTTAATGAGTTTAGCTATAATTCCAGAATGGGGATGGTGTCGAAAGCCTAGGCGAGGTCAAGATAGGCTGTGTGAACCAACTTACCCTTGTCTACGGCTTTGGTGACTGCCTCAAAGAAGTCGATCAGGTTCAGGAGGCATAATCTGCCTTTCACAAACCTGAACTGGGTGGGGTCCAGAGTTTGGAGGTTACCAATGTCTTTGTTTATGAGTTCCATGAGGATACATTCCATGGCCTTACAGACCAGGCTCATCAGGCTAATAGGGCAATAGTTCCTGGGATCAGTGGTGGCTTACCCTTTGTGGAGTGGGATAACTGTTGCTGTGCACCATTCAGTGGGCACAAAACCTGACGTGAGGCTATGATTGAACATGGTGCTTAAATGTGGAGCCAGTTTGTTCTGAAGTTCATGTAAAATGCAGCCTGGGATGTTGTCCAGTCCCATGGATGCTGCGTTTTTGGCTTTAGAGAGTGCAGCTTTTACCTGCGTAGTTGTGATTACAGGGGCTATGCATTCTTTCTGTATAGATATGGGCTCTTTAGGGGGTGAGGAGGGGTAAAGTTAGCACTTTTCACAATAACTATTGTGCTGATTTTACAGGAAGGTGGCAATATCAGTTAGTTCTGTAATTTTTCATGCCATTGTGCTGTAAATCAGAGCAGATCTGGGTGTTGCCATTGAGATTCTTGACATAGCTATAGAATGCTTTGTGGTTGTTCCTAGAATCAGTGGTGTTTTTGTTTTCATAGCTAGCTTTGGAGGATCTTATAAGGGATCTCAGCTTCTTACTGAGGCTAACCAGGGTGCTCCTCCACTCAGGGGATTGTATTCTCTTTTGCAACAGTTTCTTCCTTCTCTTATAGAGCTTGTTTATGGCAGAAAACACCAGATTGGCTTCCTTTTTTTGGAGGATAGTGTCTTGGTTCTGTTTGAGATAGCACTATCCATGCACTCATGTAAGTGCTTATAGAGTGCATTTGTGTAGGCTTCAGCAGTCGTAACTGTATTGTCCATCTGCATAGCTGTCATGAAGTTCACCACTTCTGTCTTAAGAAGCATGAAGTTGGCTTTGGAGAATTTTTTACCATGGTTTCCTTAAGGGGGGGTGAGGGCGTGATATGGGTATCTAGGGTGATTAGCTTATGGCTGGATCTGACCAACAAGGAGTTGACTTCAGGTGTGGAACACCGGTCACACATGTTGGTAATGACTAGGTCTAAGATATTGTTGCCCCTTGTGGGGGTGTGGATAAGTTGATCCAGAGCATTGGAATTTATGAATTCCAGAAAGCATTGAGTAAAGGAGTTGGTACATGAGTAGTTTTCCCAGTTAATGGTGGGGTAGTTGAAATTGCCCATTATTAGGGTGATTGGTTGAACCCTAATATTTTCCAGTATATCAAGAAAAGAGGAGTGGGAATCCTGGGGCATGGTGGGGGATCTGTAGCAAGCTGCAATTTGGATTGCAGTTTTGCCCAGAGTTAGTTGTACTTGGATAACCTCGGATGCATTATGTTGAGCAACTAGTGTGGAGGTGTGGATATCCTGAATGAATATGGACACATCTCTACCTTTGCTGTTCCGGTCCAGGTTAGGTGGCCAAAAAGAGTGGTATGAGTTATAGCCTGGTAATGCAGGAGTGCTCTCTGGAGCCTTGAACCAGGTCTCAGTCACTGCACAGATATCAATGTTCTCCATTATAAGGAGTGCCTCGAGGAAGTGTATTTTGAGATTTAGACTTCTAACATCAAGTAGCATTACCCTCAGTTTTTGCCTGCCTGTTCCTGTTATGGTGGGGAATTTGTCATTTGAACCTTGCCTAAAAAAGGGACTATAGGGGTGGCAAGAGCCTTAGCCAGAATCGATGAAGCAACATTAAGTTGTGAAAGCGCTTACCGTTTGTCTTCTGCAATAAAGTACAGTGACTGATTTCCAGTGTGTAACTTTGGTGCCTTAATTTACTTTTGCTGTTGTTGTGTGTTTTGGGCACCTCAGTGTACCTGCAGCCATTTAGTTTTTGCATCTTCAGATACTGGATCTCCTTAGAATGACACCAGAAGCTTAGTCAATTGTTGAAGTCAATAATTTTGTCCTTGTACTGCGGTATAATTCTGGATGATAACAGGATGCTACTCAGGGCTAGGGTCATACCTGCCTGGGCTACAAGATCAGAGAGCTCTTCTTTGTCTCTTTTCATGTAGTCCAGGGAGGTACATCTCAGGTTATTCACACCAACATGTACAATGACAGAGTCATATTTGTACTTGTTGTGGATTGACCTGAGTGCATGGGTTATGTGGCGGATCCTGGCACCCGACCTGGTGAGTGGGACATCAGTGTGCCTGACTATACAGTCACCTATGGCTAGTGTGTTTTGTACGTTGTTTTGCCTTATCGGCTGTGGTTGAGTGTCACACTCTATGCGTCATTTGTGTTGTGTTGGGGGACGGAGGTTGCTTGTGTTTCTACTTTAGAGGTCTCTGTTGCTTGAGCAGATTATTATTGAGAGCCTCCATGAATGTTTTTGTGTTTCTATGTGTGGATGTTGGTGGTGTAGGTTTAATGGGACTATGTGATGCATGTGGTGTGGTGCAAGTGTTTACCTTCTCCTCTTGACTGTCAAATTCAGCCTTGTTTGGAGAGAGCTTTACCTCCAGTTTGGCTAGATAAGTGCATCTCTCACAGGTTGTAATGTTGGGTGGGAAGAGGAGAGGGTTGTCTGTGCACATGAGGCAATTGCTACATTGCCCCAAGATGCCCAGATTCATCAGGTAGACAGGAGAGAACACTGGGAACTGACCCTTGGACATGCCTGAATAAAAAAAAACTATTTTCCTCTAGACAAATGAGGAAAGTGAGTAAAAGAGCTGGTTTTCTCTAAGCAAGTGAGGAAAGTAAGTACAAAAACTGTTTTCGTCTGTGTAATGAGGAAGGTTGAGTGCTGTAGTAACTTGTAGCTTATTTAATGCTTACAAGTTCTGAACAAGTGCTGAGAACAAATAAGCAAATTCAAGTGCTAAAACTAAGAATCTGTATCTGAACTAGACTAGTTACAGGAAAGAAACAAGTGCAAATGTGGGCTTTTAAATCAGAAAGTTGAAAGAGATGTAAAAATTGCCCAAATGGCCAATAACTACAATTTCTGGGCCAGAACCACTCCTTATGTGGTAGATAGGTTACCTAGTGCTTACCACTCCCACTGATAAGCTAGAAGGCTTCCATCCAACACAGAAAGGCTTGGGGGGCTCAGGAGCTTACAAACAGTCCTGGGTACAGCAAATTTGTATCTGGACTAGACTAGTTATAGAAAGGGGGTGAAACAAGTGCAAATGCGGGCTTTTAAATCAGGAAGTTGAGAGAGATGGAAAAATTGCCCAAATGGACAATAACTACAATTTCTGAGACAGAAACCACTCCTTATGTAGTAGATAGGTTACCTAGTGCTTACCAATCCCACTGTAGGCTAGCAGTCTTCCTTCCAACACAGACTGGCTTGGGGGGCTCAGAAGCTTACAAACAGTCCTGAATATAGCAAATCTGTATCTGGACTAGATTAGTTACAGGAAAGGCAGGAAACAAGTGTAATTTTTTTGTTACAGTTAAGCAGAACACAGGGAGATTCTAGCAAAGTTTTTTTTTTAAAGGAAAGGGAAAGAGGAGAAGCAGAATATAATTCAAGGTTAGGAAACTAAGTGGTTTGGCCTTCTTAAATGTTCTCTCTGTATTAGGTAGTGACTAGACTGGGAGGAGTGTCCTAGATCAAATTTACAGTAGGGGCTGGCAACTGCAAAGCCACCAAGTATAACAGCAAGTCACCAACAGGGAGAGAAGGTGGGGAACAATACTAAAGCTACTAGCCTACACTCTTTTAGACAGTAAACACTACAGAACTGTTTATCACAGCAGAAGAACAGCAGTGATCCACAAAATGAAAGTTTTAAACAGAAAAAGGAGCAAGGAGACACTACAGAATGCTTTTAACTGCAAATAAATCAGTTATATGACACACTCCTTGGCAGGAAGTCAGAACAAACAAGCAGGTGCTTAACAAGTAGGTAAAATTTCCCCTTAATACCTTTCACACAGTGAAACTAGCTAAAAAGCTTTACAAACAGTGTGATAGTAAAAACCTATTTATCAGACTCTGTAAGGCAGATAATTTTAGTTTAACTGTGCAGATTAGTTAATAGCAATAAAATACAGTAAAAAGTATGCAGCAGGCAATAAAAAGTGCTACATATAAATTGCTAGAAGAAATTACTAGTAATAATATGCAAAAAAAGAGGATACTTATCGTTATATATCTCAGATCAGAATTGTAGTCAATGCCCTTCCTCCACTCGGCTCAGTGTGTATAGACAGAAATTCTCTCAAAATTAAGGCTTAAATATAAGAAGATGCAACCTTAAACAACCTTTTTAAAAAAACCTCAAATGAACCAGTGAGTGCCTACTCCAAGCCCTAGACTATCCAACCTCCACCAGCCAGCAGCCAAGCAACACAATCCTGCCACTAAGGTAAAGAATGGCTTATGATAATTCAAGATGGCCTGGTCATATGTTCAGAACAACCACTGCAAAAACAAACAGGCCCAGAGACAGCAAATCTGAACTGGGACAATACTAAAGATACTAGCCTAAACTCTTTTAGACAGTAAACACTACAGAAATGTTTATCACAGCAGAAGAACAGCAGTGAGCCACAAAATAAAAGTTTTAAACAGATAATGGAGCAAGGAGACTCTACAGAATGCATTTAACTGCAAATAAATTAGTTGTATGAGACACTCCTTGGCAGGAAATCAGAACAAACAAATAGGTGCTTAACAAGTAAGGAAAACATCCCCTTAATACCTAATGAATGAAACTAGGCATAATCTTGTTGTAAATTCTTTTTTGACAATATTTTAGGTGCAGTATTGTATGATATGTCAATAAAAAGGACAGAGAGACAGCTTAACCATGACCTGTGACACTGTGTGGCATTCCTTTATTTTGTTTTTAAGTTGTTATTTTGATTAACTGACCAGATTAAGCCCATATGTAGTTAAGATAGAATTATTTCTAGATCACAGTCAATTTTTGGATGTGTATCCTGTCAGAAACTGACCAGCATGACTGTGTGAGGAGAGCATGTGTGGGTCTATTTCAAAGTATCACGCAGTCATATTGGTGAACCTAATATAGTGGCAACCATATGGTTGACAATTCAGGTTGTTGAGCAATTTTAAATGAGATGGCGATATAGAAGGGATCAGGGAGCTTGCCCTTTTCCCCACTATACTTCAGTCTTAGAGTTGGTATATATAATTATCAGGGGGTGCAAGGGGGCTTGTTTCCCTGCAAAAGCATTGTTTGTGTTTGTGGGTATTGTTTGGGTGTATGTTGTTTATTCAACAGACTGAATGTTCGACCATATGGTCTTGACCATATCGAGGTTTGACAACTTGGCCATTTGATACTTCCAAATAGAGCCAGCATGGGTACAACAGCAGGGATGATCTACTAGGCTAAACAAGAATAAAGGTATTTTGATTAGGGGCTATATTCCAGAAGAGTTGCTGTCAGTTTAAGTCTGCCCTGATTCTGAAAGACATGGTCTCAGTGTAAGTGACTTACTACTGTATGAGGTCTACATGTAAACAGGCTTACATTGGGGGGCAGACTCCAAAAAACCTGGTCTGAGTGTAAGTAGTCACTTCACTTAAACTCAGAACAAGTCTTTTTGGAATTGGGCCCTTTATGTTAAAGGTTTCTTTCAGTTTTCTGGGATTGCAGAGGTTTTGGAAAAGAGGCAGTGTATTTCCAATGGATTGTGTTTCTTGACCAGGCAAAAATGGAGTTATGCGGCCCACTGTCCTTAAAAGGTTGGCCATGAGTGCAGTAAACTGTACTTTATTATGTAATACATGATAAAAGATAAGAGCAGCTAAGATCATCATTATTTGCTCTACTTAGCTTCTTCATTATAAATGTAATGTATTTTAGAGTGCTTTTACCTGCTATTTAAAGAAAAAAATAAAAATCTATGCAGTCGTGCTCTTGATGGCAGAGAGAGATGATATTAGAAGTGAACAAAATATGCATCTTAATGCATTAATACAATTATTTGTCAGATTAAATTTCAAGTGATCTCTTCTTGTTCTTGTTCATATCTTGCCAACAAGGCCAGAGCTGAAAAGATACCATTAACTGGATGTAGCTGGATTTGCTATGCTACACTGCAAACTAACCAGTTAACTTAATCAACCTGAATTAACTGACACTACAACAAGCCTGCAAAATCAATTATAAATATTATAAACAGATGAGTACTACAATGTAGGCTGATTTTAAGTCTAAATATCAAAAAGGTAGTATTATACAGAAATTTTCCTTACATGTGTATATTTTTTCACACGATGTAAACAAAATAGTTACAAACATGAGCTACTGCATATGTGTACATACCCACAGATGATACCTTTTATCCAAGAGAGTAAGCTTTTCTTTTTTTTTTTCAGTTTCTATCAATCGTTAACATTATTTGCATTTGATGTTTAGTATGCACAGATAGCTGAATTTGGAGCTTATGAGTCAGTATCTTAAAATAACATTATATTACATTGTATGTTCTTTGTTTATAACCATCTAGGCAAACACTTCAAATGAATTCTTTCCCTGGTGGCCATAACAACACTATGCCCAATACACACTCATAATTTGGGACAATTAGATTAGGATTTACTCAGGAGGCTCCCACAACTAAAGCAAGTAAAAGTGTATTCTTATACAAATATGCAAAATAAATGAGTTTTGCCTTCATGTATTACTGCAAATGGGTTTCTGTGGACAGACTAACATTGTTAAATGAGAAGAATAAACTCTGAAGGACAAGGACATTGTGCATTAACTACATATAGCTTTCTAGGTAGTATACAATACACAAAACTAGAACATCCATTTATATATTTATGTCTTGTGCTTTAACACTACACTGAAATGGGTATGTATCATAATATTGAATGCTTAATTTGTCAAACACCAAATTGTCGAACCCTAATCATCAAACTACCAATTCACCGAATGATCATAAAAAGACAAAAACACAATAAAGACAAAATGCTGTTTTCTGTGCTTTCCCCCTATACTGCAAGATCTTTGTGTGGGATTAATTGAGTTTATGGAGATGTGGATTCATGTTTATTCTTTGATGGATTATTCTCTGACTGACAAATAAACAAACATGATTCATGGAAAACCGTTTTCAGTGAACATGATTTCAATTTTTTTAACAAGGGGGGCAAGCCTCTCTGCACCCCCCATGTGAAGGGGAGACTAGAACCCCAACCCCAACTTATATATACCAACTACATGGTCGCACAACAGTGGAGAACATGAAATACATCTCATTCACTGAAAGTGACTTGCAGTGATTCATTGTCCATGCTGCCTTCTCTGAAAGCATAATGCTTTGACCGATATTTAAATTTCTAGAGAGTGGTTTGATCCTATCCCTGCACTTAAGACCCCCTGCTAAAAATTGCATATGACTCAGTTGTAAAATAAAAGTTAATTTGACTTATTGCTTAAATGGAAATTCTGAGCTTCAAAGAAATGCATTCCAATCTTCAATCATACAAGGAAACATGTCACAAGCGAATTTACAAGGTATAAGACAAGGACAGAAATACATCACACACTGAACAGGAAATTTTACCTGTATTACATAAGTTAGAGTGAGAACATTTTCATATGCTTCTACAACATTGTCTTTAAGATGCAGAAAAGAATATACAGCTAACAGCATACTCTGGTGCTTAAATACATATCATAAAGACATGTGTACCCAAAATGTGAGCACACACACACACACACACACACACACACACACACACACACACACACACACACACACACACACACACACACACACACGCACACACATGCACACACACACACATACACACTAGCCTACACTCATACTTATGGACTAAAGCACACATGCACGTTTGCTTATATACACACCTGATGCACACACAAACAGACACGCACACACACACACACACACACACACACACACACATATATATATATATATATATATATATATATTTACACTAGTAAGTGTACTGGTATATCTATCTATCTATCTATCTATCTATCTATCTATCTATCTATCTATCTATCTATCTACTTATCTATCTTGTTATAGCTTTCTGTCAATCTGCTTATCTAAATGTCTGCCTGTCTGTTTGTATGTTTGTACATCTTACCATCTGTGCACATATCTAGTCTACAAATCTATTTGTTTATTGATCTTTTACTGTCCTTTTCAACCATGACTCGGGCTACAATACAGAAACTAGGAGGGAGTAAAAGAGCTTTGGTGTTTATTTTCCCCTGGAAGAACTATCTAACCCATCAACTGGTCTTATTTGGAGGATTTAGTGTGAGGTCCAGGGATAAAAGAACAAGTTTTAAATGGCCTGTTAGTTTTAATATTAATAATAGTAGTAAGTTTTGATTAAAGCATTTTTTACTATAAAAGCTAATTTTAAGTTTCCCATGGTGCAGAGCTGTAAAGTAATACAACAGCTGGCATACCATTGCTGACTTTCATGACATTGAAGAGACATGCTGCCAACCTTTCACACACATTTTCTAATACAAACCATTTATATCAAACATTTCAAATAATTACATGCCTCAGATAACTTTGTTATCATAGAATTGTTGCAGCATTGAAGTAGCCCAGCAAAGAATGCTCTTTGTCATGAATGCAAATGTTTGTCTAGTTGAAGACACACATATTAAAAAATAATTTTGATAGAATTAGGAAAAATGCAGCTGGGAACAGTGCTAACAGAAACAGTGTTTGTGTGTCCTAAGTAAAATGAAGTTCACTTTGAAGATAACTCATGTTCTAGAGAAACTGAAATAAGGTTTACATTAATTAAATGTTCCAATCATATATGCTAACCAGACCCATAATTATATTATCAGTATATGCATAGTGCGGCAAAAGACAGATTTTTATAACAGAATGTTTTGACAATCTTTCAAAATGTAAAAAAAAAATCTTGACTATATTTTGGGAGGCGATTGGAATACTACTGTTAGTTCCTCTTATGATTAAACAAGCTCTAATAATTATGAATTTGTAAATAGTTTTATTTGTTTTTAATTGATGATTTTGTTAATTTAATTTGTTTTGATTTAAAATGGAATATTTTTTAAAGATCCAATCATACAAACTATTTAACAACATTTGTTCTACATTGATGCCTGTAGAAACTTGTATTCTAAGAACAGAAATGTTATGTTGCTCTTCTTATCCCACAAAACATTGTCTATAATGTATTTGTTTTTGTTTGTCCAAATCATTGTGTAAATAACTAATGGATATTGTATCTGAACAAATAGCTCTACAGTTTCCTCTCTGTTTCATTTAAAGTTAAAACTCAAAAGCCAAATAGTATAAGTTCTAATTGGAGAATGAATGTATACCTTCTAAAAGAATTTGGTTTTGGATCTTATATTTCAAATTATTTTGATTACAAATTAATTATGAATAGGATAAGAATACCTCATCTGGTTTAAGATGGTTAGCTTGCAAAATAAATAGTGCAGCGGTAGTGTTGTCACCTCATAGCAAGAGGTTATCCCATTCGATTCTTGGCTGGAGTGCCTTCTATGTGGAGTCCGCATGTCCTCCCCATGGTCACATGGCTAGCATTTGAAAGAAATGCGTGAATGGGCATGCCTTCATTGAAGGTTGGGCTTCCAGCTGGCACCTCAGCACCATAAAAATCTACTCCCAATCATTAGCGGATCGGAGTTCCACTGTGGTGACCTCTAACCGGGAAAAGCTGAAAGAAGAAGAAGAAGAAGAAGAACTTGCAAAATAAAGCTTAGTGGATTCTTTAATAATAAGGCATCATACACAAGAAGATTAAAAAGGGAAAAAAATAGATGCTCTGGAAAAATTATTTCACTAGCTAAAGAACCTCTGAAGAAATATAATGCCAGTATATTTGAAGATAGAGTAGCAGTCAAAGAAGTTCTCCAAACATCTAATCAAGCATTTATTCAATCAAACATTTCAGATAAATATACCAAATGGTATAGTGCTCTCTCTCTCTAAACATAGGGCAAGTTTCATAAAAGTTGACCATGCATCCAGTAATTTGATTACATCAAAGAAAAACATGACATAATTACTAAATCACAAAAATATTGACTTCTTTCCCCAAGATTATAAACTCACTTATAAATCAGAAAATGTCTCTATAATTTCATAAAATATTGAGATTTTTTTATAAGTTTTAATTTCACTCAGATATTGGACAATACTGCAGAAGTACTGGAAGCAAGCTTTCTCTGCAAAAAATGTTCGATGTTGTCTCTATTCAAACTAAAACCTTATAACATAGGTTAGTACTAGGCTAATTGCCCGTATGGGCCATTTTAAGCCTAGCCAATTACCCCTGTGAGAATCAAACCCCATACCTTGTGTCTGTAAGGCAAACACCTTAACCATTATGCCAACCTCTCACACAAGAAGGAAGATATTTACTTGTCTAGGTAATTTCTCATTTCTCTAGCCATTACCTGAATGTTGATGAGCAAATGCATAAACCTAATATGTGACTGAATCCTGGGAGGGGTTAGACCACCTAAAGCCATGACAATTCACTGTCCCTCTAAGGGTTTGATTAAACCTGTGAATTGAAAACTTTGCTTCTGATACAATGCTCAAGTTGGAAATTATTTGACTGGCTTTAAACCAACAGCATATGGCTGACTGTGCTTATCACAAGTTGAACAAATGTGATCAAATCAGCAAATTTCCCACTGATAAATTACCAACAAGGCTTATCGTTATCCACTTGTTCCTCTGTGCTGCTGATTTTGCCAAGACTGGGTCTATCAGTCATTACTCCCAAGCATATATCTGGTTGTCTTTCTTTCAACAAAAGGATTCTATATACTCACCACACTTTATTAAATGTCTGGTCATTCCACAACTAGGAAAAGCCATCATGCAAGTGGTGTGGCTCACTATGGGTCAGTTAATATAACAATTAGTGGTATGGCATGATGTGGCTCTTTTTCAATAATAACAACTATGTAAGGAAGAAAACCTGCTGCTCATGGCGCACAGTTTCTTATCCAGAACCTGTTAACCAATTTCTTCCCCAAATCAACAAGGTATGCCGTCATGTCCTGCATTCATGAACTATCTGCCTGTAGCAATTTGTTGATACCAGCTGCATTAATAATATCAAAAGCTTCAATATACTCCCCATATCAATGTTTTCCTCAATTATCATTAGAAATTGAGCAGAGAAGTATGAGTCTGGGGAGGACAATCTGTAATTTTGGTAAATGACTTGGATATGGGAATCCTAAGTACACTCAATAAATACAGTATTAGATCAGAAACTCTTGACATGCTAATGGCAATAAAGTAAAGTTCATGCCTGGTGCACCTAAAATATCTGAGCTGATTTCCTCTCATGTTGACTGAACCCCTATATGATCACCTCCACCTCCCTCTTTGAATCACAAAATCAAAATGTCTCAGTCAGCTGTCTTCTGGTAATGAGTCAAAGAATTATTCTACACATTCTTCAGGTATTTGCTCTGTCACAATCTGCCCTGACAATAAAACTGGGTCCTCTACAGTAATGTCTTCAAAATTTTAAGTATCTTCCATACCTTCTACTGGTAGTGTGGTTGTCATAGGCTCCGCATTCCTTTCCATCTATGACAGTCATAAGGATCCTTTTTGAATCTGATGTCTCATCCTACTGACTTACAACCCCCCTTCCCTACCATCAGGTGAGTCTACTTTGAAAAGATGTCTCTTGTCCAATGCCAAGGATGACAGGAGGCTTTCTGAGTACAGTTCAGAAAAGAGAGGTTCTGCTTCAGCTGCAGTTCTCTCACCTCCCAGCTTGAAAGCATGAAGAGTGATAATTTCTGTGGAAGAGTGAAAAGAGAACAAGAAGAGAAGAAAAAACATCATTTTTGTTAATGAGCTGTTTCTTGTAGCAGGACACATGATTTGATTCTGTCTAACTACCTTTGCCTGCTGTGTGACTCTGAAAAAGCCACATAGCTAGAGAGTGCTCCTGATTCACTCCTGAAAATAGACAATTTTTCTAGTGGGCATCCTTAATTAACAGATAGATTAAACATCACTTATCTGAGGGAAGACTATTGTTTCTGATTCTCATTAAACAAAAACACACACTGATAATATTGATAAGACAATACAGCATTTATCAGCTTGAAAATTTAAAAAAGGTATTTGTTTTGAACCTAATGGTAAAACAATAAATGGTTATATAATTTTACTGGTGGCACTTCTCAATAAAGGGTGATATTTCTGCAACTATATGAAACATTACAGCAAATTTATCAGAACAAAAAATCAAGATGCTCTGCCACAAAATGCACTTAGCTGGTGATTCAAGCAACAAAGACACATGTATTACTTATCTTCATGTATTTTACTTTAATGCATATGAATCTAAATTGGGAGGGTCATTATTCTTGTCTGTCTCGCATGTGTGTGCACATGTTCTCACACACATACACACACACACACACACACACACACACACACACACACACACACACACACACACACACACACATGCATACATGCACACACACGCACGCGCACACACACACACACACACACACACACACACACACACACACACACACACACACACACACACACACACACACACACACACACACACACACACACAGCAACAAAGTGTTTTACTGACAAAACCTTTATTCTTTTTATTTCAAAGTTTTTTTGTGTATTTTTTGTGTGTGTGTGTGTGTGTGTGTATGTGTGTGTGTGTGTGTGTGTGTGTGTGTGTGTGTGTGTGTGTGTGTGTGTGTGTGTGTGTATGTAGGTTACAGTATTTTGTGGGCTCTCTCACCCAGTACATCACCCATTGCCATAATTTGCAGGATGTTGTGATGTCCCTCATCTTAGAAGTACCTTTGGACATGTATGATAAATGCATAACAATGTAGTAACAATAAATAGATAGGTAGGGGTTCTACTCCCAGTCCTGGCAATTGTGTATGAGAGAAGAGTATCTTCTGTTTGTGTTTGAACAACATTATTTATTTATTTATTTATTTATTTATTTATTTATTTATTTATTTATTTATTTATTTCAGTTTGTTAACTGGGAAAGTCCATTAAGCCAAGGTAGCCTATTTTCAATGGAGGCCCGAGGAGAAAAGCTCCAGACAGAAAGACAATATACAATATACAATGTATTAGTATAGCATATGAGAACAACAGTTTAACATTCAATATACAGCAAGGCAAGATTTTACATATCTTGAAATATATGAGCTGAGTCAATCACTTATAAGATATTACCAAAAACAATACATTTATGTTCATTTAATACACTACATGTATTTAGAGAAAGGAATTTTAGAGAGATGAATTGAAGCAGTAGAATAGAATAGGGATAGGTAACAGGAATCAGGTAGGATGGGTACAGGAGCACTCACAGAGGGAGCAGAGGTGAGAGTGGAGTAGAGTTTTAAAGGATGGTAGGTTAGGGGTAGTTCTAATGTAAGGGGGAAGAGAGTTCCATAATCCGGCAAGTGAGAATGATGATAGAAGTTGCCCTGGTATATGTAAAGGCTTGTAAATTTCTAAGAGGTTCTGATTTGTAGATCTAAGTGTTCTTTGTGACTGTTGAAGTTTTAGGGAAGAGGAGAGTGATGGACAGTTAGAAGGTTTGAAAATTAGCTTGTGTGTTGTAGTTAGTTGAACTAAATTTAGGTAGCTTGGGAGTTCCAACCAATTTAGAGCATGTAGGGAGTTGCAATGGTGAGTAGAGGATTTGGATCCTGTGGCAAACTTTGAAATTTTGTTATAACATTTGGAAAGTTTAGCTTTTAGGGATGATTGGAGGCTAGAGAGTAGCGGAGCCCCATACAAAAGGGAGGGTAGGAGGTAGGTGGTAGATAGGAGTTGTCTAGAAGACAAAGAAAGATAGCGCCTGTATTGATAAAGCATACCAAGTTTTTAATGAGTCTTTTTAATATTGGTTTGTAGATGGATATCAAACTTTAGCTGGTCATCGATAAGGATGCCCAGAAGTTTTGTATGGGGAACTATTTCAATAGTTGTTTTATTTAGGCCAAGTATAGAGAAGGATGCTTTGTCAGCAGCAGTATGTCTAAAAGTGGTAAAGATCATTATTTTAGATTTGGAGGCATTTATGGCTAGGTGAATGTCAAGCATCCAGGACTCAGTGGAGAAGAAGGCTTCTTGCATAAGGTTTATTAGTAAAGGAAGAGTTATGGCTGAGCAGATGATAGTGGAGTCATCTGCATATTGCACCAGTTTAGCATTGGGGATCTTTTGGTGGAATTCATTGATGAAAATGTTAAATAGTAAAGGACCCAAAATAGAGTCTTGGGGTACACCTGTTGGGGTGTGAAGGAAAGAGGAAGTGCAGTAGTTCCATTTTACAGCCTGTTCCCTGGCTGCGAGATAGCTGGAGAACCATTTGATAGATGAAGAGGACAGATTAAGATGGGAGAGTTTAGAAAGTAGAAGCACATGAGAGACAGTGTTGAAAGCTTTAGATAAGTCGAGGAGGAGCAAAGAAACTATGTTCCCAGTGTCACGAGCAGAGTTAATGATTTTGAGGAAGGAAAGAAGGGCAGTGGTGGTGCTATGTCCTGGTATAAACCCGTGTTGGGTAGGAGTTAGGAGTTGGTTGTCCAATAGATAGGGTAATAGTTGGAGGTGAATACATTTTTCAAGTATCTTAGAGATAGGGGATAGGATAGCAATAGGGTGAAAGTTGAAGATTGTACAGTTTGTACCTCCTTTATGGAGGGGAATGATGAAGGCTTTTTTCCAGAGGTATGGTATATAGGACTCCTGAATGGAGCGATTGATTAGGATGCTGATTGGAAGGGCTATGCCATCAGCAGCTAGTTGGAGAAATTTGGATGGAATGTCATCTGGGGCAGTAGAGCAATGTTTTAACTTTTGTAGGAGCTTTTTTATAGTGTGGATAGGAATGGATTTGAGAGTAAAAGGTGAGGACTTAGGGTTCATGGATGTTACGTTTTTGTTATCAGTTAAGTTGGGGGGGTGTTGTTAGGGAAAGAAGAGGTGAGTTTGCCTGTGGAGTCAATGAAAAATGAGTTAATTTGAGTAGCTAGGTGGAGGTCTGGTGTGTCTGGGTCAAGGCAAGGGTTCTCTTTTTTGCCTGGGGATAATAATGATGAAATACTATTCCAAAATTTTCTGGGGTTGGTTTTATGATTATTTTGAAGTTTAAGGTAGTAGGATTTGTGGTTAGTGGCTATTTGATTTTTTTTTTAGTTGATTTCGCAGTTGCTTGTATTCGGCAAGAGAGTTGGAAGTTTTGCATTTTTGGTAGTATTTCCAGATTTTATCTTGGTGATGCATAAGTAGTTTTGTGTCTTTAGTTAGCCAGGGGGCTGTTTTGGATCTGAGTCTTTTGGTTCTACTGGGGGCGAAGTGGTTAAGTATATCAGTGAAAATTCTATTGAAATGTGAGACTGCAGCATCTAAAGGGAGGGACTTTAGAGGGTTCTAGTCTATCTGTTTTAAGGTATTAGAGAAAATTAGGGGGTTAAAGTTTTGCTTGTTATGGATGGTAATGTGTCTGTGTTGAAAGAGGATGGTGGAGGGGGAATGGCATATGTAGGCAGGGAGATGGTCATTAAGGGAGTCTGTGAGAGTACCACTATCAGAAACTCAGTTTGGGTAGGAGACTAGTCTCCAGTCAAGGATGCTACCTGTGGTGTAACCTTTATTTGGTCTAGTAGGGGTTTTGATTAGCTGTGTTAATTGATATAGGTTGATGCTTTGAGAAGGGGTAGATGAGTCAATGGAAGACCCATTTATGTTGACATTGCCTAGGATTATAGTCTCACTATTTATGAAGGAAGTGAACCAGGCAAGAATATCTTCCAGTATAGGGATATTGTTACCAGGATGAATGTACAGTGAGGCAATGCATAAAGTTTTATTGTTATTTACTTTGAGAAGGGCGAGGGTTAGATTGGCAGTGTTAAATGAGGGTATGGGCTTAGTATAGGGTATTACTGTTAAGGAGGAGGAGAAGAGTAAGGCTACTCCTCCACCTTTCTTTTGAGGTCTGTCACTTCTTATAAGTTTATAGTTAGAGGGCATAATTTTGGTATCTTTTATGTGTGGCTTTAGCCAGGTTTCTGTGATAGAGACAATATCAGGTTTGTTATGAGAGATCCAGGCATGAAAGGAAGGTATTTTATTACAAAGGCTCCTGGCATTAAGTGTGGCAAGAAGAAGAGATTTGTGGTGCAGGGGAGAGCTATGTGAATGTGGTTTAGTGGTGGAGTTGTATGAAGGCCCTGGGTTAGGGTGTATGTCTCCAGAATGGAGGAGGAAGGTGATCAATTCTGAGTAGAGTATGGATAGGTATCTATTTTCTAATGGGTCATAGTTGTAGATATTGGAAGCTAATGAGGTGAGTTTGGTAGGTATGGGCAGTGGTTTACTAGGGGTAAGGAAGAGCTTCCTTTGAAATAGAAAAGATGCATTATGTTTGCAGAGGTGGGGGGAGGTTTGAGTTGTAAAGGGAAAGTCTTTTTTAATGTAAATCGCAGTTGTATGAAAGGGAGGGGAGTGCTGAAACTGTGGGAGACTAGTAAGGTAGAGTAAGCAGAAGAAGATTAGGCTTAGAAATAAGGGTATTAGAGCATAGGCAGATTTTGTTTGCATGGTGGGAGACAGAGTATGAGTTGAGTGAGAAGGATGTGTAGGAAGAGAGATGGTTAATAAGTTTGAGAGTAGAGGATTAGAATGAAATGTGTGAGGGTGTATTCACAGGGATATAGAAGGGTGGAGTAGAGGGGGGAAGGCAGTTGTAATAGTGAGTGGATAAGGAGTAAGTGGGGGACAATATTTGTAGGGTTTGGCTACTGGCTATCCTGTTGGGGTGCGTGCAATAACCACCTAATAGGGATAAGGTACAGTCAGTTATTCAGTAATTATTGAGGCAAGCAAGTTACATAAAAGCATACACCATCCCTCACTGTCTAATCGAAATCAAACACCCACTGGAAAAATACAATGTCCGCTGATGTCACAAAGTACAAACTGTTGAAAAAACAGAGAATGTCAAACATCCCATTCTTTACAACATTAATTAGGCCAGACCTAGAAACAAAAATGTTCTAAGTAGTAAGCTCACACAGGAATCCCAAACCTTTTTCTCCAGTAGTTTGCTTACTTTGATCCTAGGGCCTCTCATTCAAATCCCCCTTCCAGATATCTTTCCTTCTAAAGCTGGAAAGTGAAAGGAGGTCTACATCTGAATTCCTTAGATAAGGAGTTAACAGCACCAATCACAGTAAAGATGCAAACTTTGAATGAACCACTGTTCCAATCACTGTCACTGAACGTGATCTGTTTAAGTGCTCTTGGAGTAAAGCTTTAGTTGTAATTCACATGGCTATCTGGATTCTCACAGCTCTCTCTTTCTCTCAGAGTATTTTCTATAGTAGTGACAAGCCACACAGATTCATGTGTCCAACACCTTGCAGCCTGGAGAGTCCGGCCTGCCTCCCCTGGCACACAATTTTGTGTTCTATTTCCTTCACCCTTTATACTATAGTTTATCTTGCTCTGGTGATGCCAAGCCATCGCGCATTAACTCCGAGTGACCAGGCTATTCTAGGGTTGTTGCTCGGGTCTAGTTGTGCCCCAGTGACCAAGACACAGCAGGATACCAACAAACTCCAAAGGCATGTTCCACAGCTGTATTGGGAGAGACGTGATTCCTCAGCAGTACATTGGATCCATTGGATGGGCATGTATTCATATTTTATGCACACAGTACATATTCCCAAGTCTACTGTATGAGGTCCACTACTCACACCAACTATAGAGGTATCTGTAGACACTCATCATCCCTATAAGTCCTGTGCAACAGTATGGAATAGTATGGTGCAAACAAGAAGATATGTTGGTCTGCTAATGTCAGTACTGGCAAGTGTGTGTGCGTGTGTGTGTGTGTGTGTGTGTGTGTGTGTGTGTGTGTGTGTGTGTGTGTGAGTGCATTGTGCATTAGTGTGTATAGCAGTGTTTGTGAGTGTGTAGACTTGAATGCAACACTATTATGAGTACTCTCACACCTATTACAGCCATCATTGCCATACCCCACAAGGCCATGTGATGTTATTCACCTTACAGATACCTTGTAACAGTCATCACACTAGTTGCCCTGTGCCACCTGCAATAACTGCATAATACTGTGGTACCACAACTTAATGGGTAGGGGTTACAGACACAACACTGGTAACTGTGATCTTGTGTGTGTATGTGTGTGTGTGTGTGTGTGTGTGTGTGTGTGTGTGTGTGTGTGTGTGTGTGTGTGTGTGTGTGTGTGTGTGTGTGTGTGTGAACAGTATTCTCTGTATATTTGGTTGACACAATATCCTCTGGGGTTGAAGGTGTTAGCAATCTGAGGTGTGTTCCACCCACCACACTTACCATTGTCCACTATACTGGAGCTAATGTCAAGCACCATAGACTGGGATACAACCCCTCAGCCCTATAAGCTGTGAGGCACATGCAAGAACTGTTACAGAGATCTGGGAAATGTTTGCAGATATAACTGTACCCTGACAATGATGTGGGTGATGGGTTATTACACTGCCATACCCCTTGTTGCTGATATCTGCAGGGTCACATCCTGCTGACACACAGACACCTGGAACACAAGCAGAGTATAGCATATGAGAACCCATTTACTTAGTGCTACTAACATCAATAATGCATCATGGCTGAAAAGGTACACACACACACACACACACACACACACACACACACACACACACACACACACACACACACACACACACACACACACACACACACACACACACACACACACACACACACTCTGATGTGTACCCATTACAAATGCCAGCACCTTACACAGCATGAAATAGCTACACTCTACTAAAGTCACCCTGTACATCAGACCCATATAAACATGTCTCTGCATCGATGGTATTGATGGCATGGATGTGGCACAGGCATCATCATATGCACAGGGTGTTGTGTGGGTTTGCCAGAAGCCTACACTGGGCCACATGGGTAACATCATGTGTGTGTTTATCGGGGGGTGTTCATTAAATGGGCAGTGCAGGGGTGGTGTGTGTGTGTGATTGTGTGTGTGTGTGTGTGTGTGTGTGTGTGTGTGTGTGTGTGTGTGTGTGTGTGCGTGTGTGTGAGTGTGTGTGTGTGGTGGTGACCTTTCTGATGGTGATGTGTGAGTTTGTATGCACACAGTCACGCCATGTGGGCACCCTACACAAGGGTATTTTGGACAGCTGTGGGCCATACATGGCAGAGTGTGCAGTTCACTGTCTCTGGCCAGAGACATAGGAACTGGGCCTGCCAAGGGGATCACAGGCACCACCAGGGCTGAGTCCAGATGCAGTACTACTCCCCGCTGGTGACTGCTGCCTGCTGGATCCGTGTCACTGTTGGGACTGGTCAGGCTCATGTGCCCATGGCCTGTTGTCTCATGGCATGGACAGCAAACCACATTCTGTAGTGCTGGTGGCACTGCCAGCATGGGAATGTGATGGTGCATGGACATGTAGACCCACAGCTGATTGTGGTGCTGCCCTTCTGCCACATGGCTGCTGGCCAGTATCTGCCAAATGCTCAAGCACAGATATTCCATGTTCAAGGAGTGCCAAGATCTCCCCCCACCATCTATCCATGACCCCAGTACACTCACAGATGGCTGCAGTGAGTTCATATCATCATGGACACAAGGGATGTGCTCATCAATGACCCTGCGTAGATGTCTGGTATTACTTTTATTATGTGCCTGTGCCCCCATGACAGCCTGAGACATGTGTCTAGTGACTGCTGCCATGGCACTTGCAACAGGGGCATGATGGGCTGCAATCCTCCTCTGAGCACCCCTGCCCATCTGCCTGTGTGGGACCTCGCCAGCACTCTGGCTATGGCTAGTACCTGCACCTTCACTTGCCATTGTCACCACAGTTGCCTGTTCCATGCCACCAACCGTCAACTGTCCATTATCTGTGGCCATTGGTGACAGGGTATCTGTGGGCATTGTGACTGTGTATGGGGATGGGGTTGACAATAGTGGGATGCCAACCGATGACACAGTATCAGCCCCTGACAACCCCACCTGTGCCTCAATATGAGTATCATCATGGTCAGATTCTGCAGAGACACAGACATCAGTATCAGAGCAGGAGAGACTGCAGCAACCATGTCCACCTGTGTGGGAAAAACAACATATGTAAATCACTACTGGCACCATAAGATTTGCTGGTATATATACACACACACACACACACACACACACACACACACACACACACACACACACACATGCACACACAGGTGAGGTGCCTCAAAGGCATTACACAGACCTCACATTAGCTGATGGGGGCATTCATGACACAGTCAGATAATAACATACACACTGTGGTTGGACCCTCAGCATCATGCAGTGCAACCCTTTTCAATTACCGTTACTACTAATATACAGCTCTGGGATACATGAGTGGTGTTAGTAGGTGATGGCTCTTCACCTAGCACACACTGCACCCTGTGTAAATTATTGCTGTTCACCTGCATAGCACTGTGGCAACTCCTACAGAACATGTCCCCCAACTGTACAGGGTTTTGCTGATTGTCTACATGTCTGGCTCATATATTTGGTCTGATCCTCATAACTCTTGTGTTTGTCTGATACATTACTGGGTTGGCCTGTGGAATGGTGTAAATAAATAATGTCCTAATTGGAGTTGCATACTGCCTAACCTGCAGTACATGTATTTTAAAACAAATCTGGTTACCCAAACAACTTCCCAAGCTTACAGTGGATGTAGTAAGTGTACACACACCTGTTAATATGCAAGATCTTCATGAGATATCACATGAGACCTCAGAAATCAGGTCATAACATTGCCATCATTTCATATGACATATACCCTATGCAATCCAACTGAACAACATACACTTCAGTTGCAGGTAACATCTGGTAACTGAAATAGGTACAATAGGCTGGTTGCACGAGTGTGTACACTCTTAAAGTAATACTCTGTGAAAGCAACTTTTGATTTAATCATAGCATGCAGTCCTCTTGGGAAGGTGTCTATCAGCATGGCACATCTTGACTTGCCAAAGTTTGCACACTCTCCCTTGCAAAACAGCTCAACTATGTCAGATTACAAGGGCATCCCCTGTGCACTCCCCTCTGTAGGTCACCCTGCATATATCCTATTGGGCGTAGGTGTAGGCTCTGACTTGGCCAGTGCAGAATGTTGCCTGTGTTTTGGTGAAGCCATCCTTTTGTTGATGTGGATGTATGATTTGGGCCATGTTTGTGTGGAAATGTGTACTTCCTCACCATCCACAGCTATGTAGCAAACACCAGAATGTTTTGGAGCCACAAGGTACCAGTGTTTGGAACTGTTCATAATCCCCTCTAACTTGGCTACAGCACCAGTTCCAGTTTGTGAACAGCAACCCCAAAGCAAGACACTGCCATCACCATGCTTCACCGTTGGGGTGGTGTTGTTGTGGTAATGTGCAATGGTGATATTGTGCCAAACACACTTGTCAGAATTGTGTCAAATGTGTACAACCATGGTCCCATAGTAGCATAACATATTTTCCCACTTGCTTTTTGGAGACCTGATGTATTATTTTTGGACTTTCACCAGGGTTGGATATTGCTTGATATGAGGACCTTCTGCCATCTTCCAACCCTACCTTATAGGTAGGATATGTGGAGACCATGGAAGTTGTTGTGACATATAGTACACACCCAGTACTTGCTGGAGATTCCTGCTACTCCTTCACTGTTGCTGTAGGGATGCTGGCAGCCTCCCCGGCCAGTTTTAGTCTTGTATTCTCATAGACTTTGGTGGGATGTCTACTCCTTCACAATGTCACTGTAGCCCCATATTTTCACCACCTTTTGATGACTGTCTGCACTGTGTTCCATGATATGTGCAATGCTGTAGGTATGTTTGGATCCCCTGCTCCAGGCTGATACATCTCAAACATGTGGTCCATTAGCAGCTTCATCAGCTCTATGTGAACCATGGCTGTTGCTGTAGCAGGCAACTGGATATATGTTGGGATAATCCTGGTAGGACAGCTGACCGTTAGTTGCTGTTAATCAAAGTGTCTCTGTAATTGATGCCTGTTGTGTACCCAATAAGATGCACTGCTGTAGTTGTATTGACTGCTGCCTCAACACAGTATTAGCTTCAGCCTGTGCACACATATGCATCTAGGTTGTTGTATTATTGTTATGTGTCATTATTGTTCCTATGACAGATTTGTTTGCTTTAGAATTGAATTTTCAGGTTATAGGTCACATGAAAGGTTGGCAGTATTCTTGTCCCCCCCATTTTGTTGGTCTTTGCCCAGGTGTCCTGCAATGGTAGGTTGTGATGTATGCTACAGATATGTGACATCTCCTGCAAATAGGCCCCTGTCATGACCACCATGATGCAATGCAGTAAACACCACCACAGGTGAACATGCAGATATTGCCAAATGGCTGAGTGTAACAGTTGCATGCATGGTCACATGCATTAACCTTAGCATGCCTGAGGTACTGGTAAGCCACAATAAGGAAACCCCATACTTACTGGGTTCAGGCTTCTGTCCCACGTGCAGGTCAGAGGGACCTATGTAGCTGTGAGGGAGAGGTATTGTCAGAGATTCACATTACGCATTGTTACAAGATGAACACTACATTTCTGCACAGGTACAGTACACGCTATGATATTACACATTTTGCTGTCCTTCACTGTAGATGTGCACTTATGTGCATTACTACACTCCACCCACTAATCCATTTTGCACTGACATATGCCTCTCTGTAGAAGACAGTTTAAATGCCACCTCATTACATCGATGTGCACTTTGGCCTTACCTACACTACTGCTGTTTCCCATGTTTGAGTTTGTGTGGGGGGCTACCCCAAGGTTGGCAAGGAGCTCCTCTGTTTCCATAAGTGGGGGTCTGTGCAGCTGGCTCCCCACTGGTAGCAGTACAGTCCCCCACTACAGCAGCAGCCCTTTGCCAGGTAAGACGTAGCAGGTCAGTTGCTCTATGCCTGACCTGACTGTATGTGTGTCCATAGTGGCCCAACACGTTCACTCTGTGGATGATCTCATCTGACAGGGCAGTCTACTCCTGCCGATTTTGCCAGCTATGGCAAAAAAGCATGCCATAGTTTAAGATTACAGCTTCTGTAAGGGTTGCTGTCTCCACATTGGTGTAAGGTGTTTGCCACTGCATGACACCTGGAGGACATACACAGGGAAACACATCACAGGACCTCAGACATTGCTCAGAGTTCTTTACAGAGCCAGCACATGCATATGGACTATCATTAGCCACCAATTACAAATACATCATGCTCCTGTACCACGCAGTACTGTATGAACATGCATTGTACTCCTGGTCCTGTGGTGTCCTGTTCCCCCCACCAAGGGCCAGTGTATTGCATAAGCCACCATTCATCATTCATGTTTGTGTAGAGGGATGACAGTGGCCATGTTCCTTGCAGAAGGGATGGCAATGGTGCTCAAGCTTTGCTTGCATACAGTGTTCCATGGAGCTGGAAGTATATGCCTGGCTTCATGTAGGATGAAGACAGGAATGTTATCAGGCCCCAAGGGAACTTGGTTTTGTCAACTTTGATTAAGCAATTTGGACCTGATCCATGATGATGAGGGGAAGGGTGCATGTGCTTTGCATATCCACCTATACTGATGGTGATCCAGGGTGGTTATGTCTGCCCTAAACCTGTCTGCAGTAGGTTGGGTGTAGCTATGGTGTGTGTTTTTGTGTCATGATTGACCACCATTACAGGGTGGGTTGGGTTGGTGCCTCTGAGACTACAGATATACGTGAAAATGGCCTTGTGATTGCCCTTAGTGGATTTGTCCAATTTGTGCTCATAGTTAGCCTTATAGTAATCTATCTGTGACCTATTATGCTCATTCAAACAAAGGTTGACATGCCACCTAGTTGATGCCTGCTCCTACTTTGCCCTGTACAACCAATATAGCATCACATTATGTGCTTTGTGCATTGCTGCTGTCCAGCAACAGGGTTTTCTCTACTTTGGTGGATATAGGTTGTACAAGTAAGGTATTGCTGAGGCCATACAGCTATGTGGGTGGTCATATATCTGCTTGTAGCAGGCATGGACACAGGGTCAGAACACAGTTGGCCACCTCTACAATTTCAATGTGATACTCATGCTTATTATACTACCCATGTCTGTGTCAGGGCAGTGACACCATCAGTAGCTGTAGAGGTGTAACTCTGTTGGATGCACAGAAACTAAGGTTACACACGTGTGCAACATGTACAGCTTATTCACCTGATGTTTTGCATCCCATGTCCATTGTTATGAAGCAGCCAAGTACACCTACCCATACATACATGTGCACAGGTAATCCCTGCTATACATTTCCGTTCTATGTCAGTATGGCACACTGTAATGGCAGTCTTGCTGCTCAGTCAGTCATATTAACCTGTTAGGGCAGGACATCTGTAGGAGAACGCACATACATGGTGGGCTATGGGCCACAATTAGTGACACTTTCTTCATATTGCTGTAACACATATGTCATTTGATAGTGCAGTAGCCTTTGCATTCACAGACATATGCTGGAGGATGTCTGATGCTCATATGGCAGGCAGAGAGGTGAAAGACTAGGTGTGTGGTAGTGAGGGTAGGAACTGTCAATTTTGTGAGTATGACTGGTATGGGGACAGAGCTAGCTGATTTGCTGGACAGGGGAAAGGTGGATATATTGTGTTTGCCAGAGACAAGATGGAAGGGGTGTACAGTGGTGTGTATTGGAGTTGGGTACAAATAGTTCTATCATGGTGTATATGGGAGGAAAAATGGTATAAGGGTTAACCTGAAGGAACATTATGCCAAGAGTTCTTGTGGAGGTGATAAGTTGTTGGGTAGAGTGATGTTCAGGAGACTGGGAGTTGATTGTGTAATGCTGACAGTTCTTAGTGCATATGCTCTGCTAATTGCGTGTGTGATTGATGAGACAGATGTACTTTGGTTTGGTTGAATGAAGTCGTGATGTGTCTACCCAAGGGTGAGTGAGTGGTGATTGGAGCAGATTTCAATGGGCATGTTGGTGAAGGGGACAGAGGGGATGCAGAAGTGATGTGTAGGTATGGTGTTAAGCAAAGGAATGCAGAAGGTGAAATGGTGGTGGAGTTTGCAACAGAGGTTGGACATGGGAGTGGTGAATATATAGTATTACAAGACTGAGGGGCACAGGGTGACATACAACAGTGGAGGAAGATGCACACAGGTGGATTATCTCCTATGCAAGTGGGCCTGTTTGAAGGGGATTGGTAACTGTAAAGTGGTGACAGGGGGAGGTGTGGTTAGACGGCATGGAAGGTTGGTCTGTGGAACGATGTTGGTGATCATGAAGAGGTGGAGGAGTGTGAAGGCAGCACCATGGATGAAATGGTGGATAGTGAGAAATGGTGATTGTGAGGTTGAGTTCAGGGAAGAGTTAAGACAGGCAGTTGGTGGCAGTGAAGAATTAGCAAATATCTGGGTAACTACATCAAAGCTAGTAAGGGAGATGAGTAGAACGGGGCTTGGTGTGACATCTGCACAGAGGAAGGAGGACAAGGAGACATGATGGTGGCATGAGGAAGTACAGGGGAGTATACAGAGAAAGAGGTTGGCCAAGGAGAAGTGGGATTATCAGACAGATGTAGAAAGTAGAGAGGTGTACAGGGAAATGGGGTGCATGGCAAAAAGAGTGGTAGCAAAGGTTGAGGATGGGGTATCTGAAGGGTTGTATGTAAGGTTGGACACTAAGGATGAAAGATAGGACCTGTACCAATTGGTTTGACCGATGCATGTAGCTAGGAAGGATGTGCAGCAGATAAGGCTGAGAAAGGATAATGGTGGAAGTGAACTCACTAGCGAGGAGAGTGTGTTGAGCAGGTGGAAACAGTACTTTGATGGGCGGTTGAATGAAGAGAATGAGAGAGTAAGACGGTTGAATGATGTGGGTATGATGAAGCAGGATGTGCAACAGATTATCAAGAGACACATAAGGATAGCTATAAAGAGGTTTAAGAATGGAAAGGCTATTGGTCCAGATGACAT